>NC_056733.1:431156110-431236110 GCF_019279795.1 Protopterus annectens | reverse complement strand
TTAAGGGGCTACCACCTATGTGGTAGTTTCTGGGTACTTCGTTTTTTCCAAAGGGGGATGACTATACACTTTTTGGCATTTAGCTTGAGGCCATGGTTTTAACACCATGTATCTGTCTCAGTGAGACCCTTTTGTAGGATGTCTGTGTCTGCCGGAGAGTCAATTATAGCCTCTAGTTTGCAGTCATCTGCAAACTTGGTCAGCCACAGTCCTTCTGTGCTTGCCTGTTCCTCTAAGAAGTATATGCAAACAGGAGCGGTCCTAGGACTGAGCCCTGGGAAACGCCACTTTTAACTGATTTAGTCAGACCTAGTTCCTGCAACTCTTACCATGTGGGTTCTGTCCATGAGCCAGTTAGCAACCCATTTTGAGATGTAGGGGTTTATGTTCAGGCTGGTGAGCTTGTCTATAGTACCTGAATGGGGAATGGTGTTGAAGGCCTTTGCAAGGTCTAGGTAGGCTGTGTGGACCACCTTTCCCTTGTCTATAGCCTTGGTAACTGTCTCAAAGAAAACCACCAGGTTTAGGAGGCATGATCTGCCCTTAACAAAGCCGAACTGGGTAGGGTCCAGTGCTTGGAGGTTCCCAATGTCTCTGTTTATGAGATCCATGATTATGCACTCTATAGCCTTGCAGACCAAGCTAGTCAGGCTTATAGGGTGATAGTTCCAGGGGTCTGTTGTGGCTCCACTTTTGTGGAGCAAAATAACCATTGATGTGCACCACTCTATGGGCATGTAGCCTGTGGAGAGGCTGAGTTTGAACAGTGTGTTTAGGTGAGAGGTTAGTTCATCTTTGAGCTCATGTAGGATGCAGCCTGGGACACTGTCTGGTCCCATTGATGCTGTGTTTTTGGCTATGGAGAGGGCTGTTTTAACCTGAGTGTCAGTGATTTCAGGGGCACTATATTCTTCTGGTATAGTTATGGGCCCTTTTGGAGGTGAGAGGAGGGTGAAGTTTGCATTGAACCTGTCTGGCAGAATGTTGGCGATATCGGTCGGTTCAGTGCATTTTGTACCATTTTGTGCTAACTCCGAGCAAATCTGAGAATTGCCACTTAGATTCTTGACATAACAAAAGAATGCCTTGTGGTTATCTTTGGAGTCCTTGGCAGTTTTTCTTTCGAAGCTAGCCTTGGATGATTTTATAAGGGATCACAGTTTCTTGCTGATACTGATCAGGGATGTCTTCCTTTTTGGGATTTTACTCTTTTCTGTACTAGTTTCCTCCTTCTTATTGTATAGCTTATTTATGGCAGGGGTCCACCAGACTGCTTTTCTTTTCTTGGAGAAGTGAGTCTTGGTTTTGCTTGAGATAGCATGATCCATGCATTCTTGGAGGTGCCCGTAGAGTGCATTAGTAAAGGATTTTGCAGCTTGGACAGCATTATCCTTTGGCATGAGGGCTTTGAAACTTTCCACCTCGGTCTTAAGTAACGTGAAGTTTGCTTTTGAAAAGTTTTTCATGGTGGTTTCTTTGACCAGGGGTAGGGGCAGAATGTGGATATCCAGAGTGATTAGTTTATGGTCAGATATAACCAGCAAAGGGTTGACCTCCGGTGTGAAACACCAGTCGCCCATGTTGGTGATGACCAGGTCCAATATGTTGTCACCTCTGGTGGGGGTGTTGACCAGTTAATCCAGGGTGTTTGAGTTTATAAATTCTAGGAAATGTTGGGCAAGGGAGTTAGTACTTGAGTAGCTCTCCCAGTTAATGTTTGGGCAATTGAAATCACCCAATATCAGGGTGTTTGGTAGGACCTTTATGTTTCCCACTGTTTCCAGAAATGCAGAATGGGGTCCTGGGACATGGTGGGTGATCTGTAGCAAGCTAAAATTTGAATTGCAGTTTTACCCATTGTTAGTTGCACGTATATGATCTCTGAAGCATTGTGCTGTGCCACTAACCTGGAGGTGTGGGTATCCTTAATGAAAATGGATTACACTCACACCTTTTGTATTTCAGTCTGGGTATTGTGGCTGAAATGCATGGTATGAGATGTAGCCTGGTAGTGTTGGGGTGCTCTCTGGAGCCTTAAACCAAGTTTCTGTTACTGCACATTTATCGATTTTCTCCATACTGAGGAGTGCCTCTAGTGCGTACATGTTGAGGTTTAGACTTCTGGCATTGAGTAGCATTACCCCCAGTTTTATGTTACTTGTGCTATTTATGGTGGTGGGTTTGTCTTTTGAGCCTTGCATAAAAAAGGCACGATGGGGGTGGCAACAGCCTTGGCCAGTATTCAAAACCGAAGGGTGACAGGTCAAGCCATCTCTAGTGAAGCAGCATGGCTTGTCGAGCATGTCATCCAGGCTGACAGAAACTGGATCCCCTTTGAATGACACCAGAAGCCTTACCAATTGTTGAAATTGATAATTTTTCTTTATACTATGGTATCATTCTTGGTGAGGGCAGGATGCTACTCAGGGTCAGGGTCATACCAGCCTTGGCTACATGATCAGAGAGCTCCTCCATTTCCCTTTTCATGTAGTCCAGGGAGGTATGGCTAAGGTCATTCACAACAACATGGACAATGACAGAGTCATATTTGTACTTGTTCTAGAGTGACCTGAGTGCTTGTGTTATGTGGCGGATCCTGGCACCCAACAGGCAGCTAACAGTAACCTTCTCCTTGTTCACCCTAGTGAGTGGGACGTCAGTGTGCCTGACTATAGAGTCAGCTTTTACTAGTGCGTTGGGCATGTTATTTTGCCTTAAGGGCTGTGATTGCATGTCACACTGGTTTTCTGAAGTATGTGTTTCATGGTTTGTGTTGGGAGGTGGAGGTTGCTTGGATGTCTGCTTTGCAGGTCTCTTTTAGAGCCTCTGAATATGTTTTTGTGTATTTTTGTGTGTATTTTGCTGGTGCTGGTTTCATAGGTCTATGTGAGACTGGTGGCGTGATTCAAGTAATTCCCTTCTCCTCTTAACTGTCCGGTCCATTCTTGGCTTGATTTTGTTGTCAGTCTTTTCAGTGGTTTCTGTCTAAGTCTCTCCCAGTTGTACTATTTCACCTCTTGGGATTACAACAGTCATATACAGACATTCCTACACAATTTATTTATGTAGCACATTGTGGGCAACAGTGCTTACTACAACAGTACTATTAAGTGATTGCAACTCTACATTACCATATGATACCAGAGTGAACACATGCAGTCCAGCAGTTAGACCTTAATTGCCAGGATATTATGCTTTTATTTACATACAACCTATATGAGACTCTTCCTGCCCTATTCTCTGGTGTATGCAATACATGCCTTAATCAATACAGGTTTTATACAGGCAATTAACTTACTACTACTTTTAGATTTATTTCCTATGACAGTACATGCAAGAGTATTACTAACCTGCCTCACGTCGCAACTGCTCCAATCTAGAGCCATGGGCCTCCTGGTTCATAGCCCGCTCACCTGCTACTGTGAAAGACATAAGAGGAATATTTAGCCATACTTATCCATAATATACATGAGCTGGCAATTATTAAACAGTTAGTGGACTAATACTTACACATGGCTGGGACTTCCCCTGTCCTCCTAGCCTCTTAGATCCACTGATCCAAGAGATCCCACTTTCTCTGCTTCAGGTCGCCATAGTGATGCCTGACCTGCTCACCAGTTAGGGGTATGCCAGTGGCACTGGGGAGGTTACGGGTGAGACGGTCCCAGGCTTCTGCTTTGTATTGGGGACCCTGGTACTGGCCCTGCAGCAGTCTCATGTCATGGTCTTTCACAAGGAGTCCTGCCATGACTCTGGATTCCTGGATGCCCCAGCACTGCACCCGAAAGCATACACCCTTTCCCATTCCAGACATAGTGCCTACAAGGGGAAGCTACAACCTGTTATGAGATGTATTCCCACCTGTTGGGTTTAAATAGGACCAGTTTCCCACACTTTGCCGTGATTGGATGGTTTTGAAAAAAGCTAAGCTATGGGCAAACCTGCTTACCTAAGGTTGGCATTGCTTAAAGGGGTATACCAATGGGCAGACTGAGTTAGCTGGCCTACACATTGCTTACACCTACTGAGCTGGATTGTGCAATGCATAACATTGCTTAATATTTAAGTTGCATTATATTTGCATTGTGGCATTGATTTATTATTCATTACATGTTATATATGTGTTTGGTATCCATGATTCATGTGTACGTACACTGTATGGGGTCCTTGTGTTTATTGGGGGATTTCAACACTTTATTACAATGACACCTCACAACTGGGCTTAATGCAATACTCCAGTTCACATATTTATGTCCTGTAGTAGGTTATACAATATAAAACTGTATATAGATTCCTTTCACATGTTCAGTTTGTATTTTCTATGGTGAGGATCTGTTTGGTGATACCTCAGTTATATGTACTGGTGTGATGGCTTACTGGTTAACTACTGTGTCTATAGTGTACAGGGTCCTGGGTTTAAGACCTGCAAAGGCTATTTATTTTGTTTCTGGCCAGAACAGCGGCTGATGCATACAGAGTGATTAAGGCACTTTTAAGCAATTTCAAGCGGGTTTGTGCGGGTTTACATGAAGGTAAGCAATGCTAACCTCTAGTTAAGTATGCTTACAGTGAGTTAGCTTCAATATTGCTTAACCTGTTTGCGCATTGCTTACCCCCATGCAAACAGGCTTAAACCTGCTTACTACTGCTTAAATATGCTTACTCCTGCCTACTATTGTATAACTGTGCTTACTCTTGCTTAGTAGTCCTTACACCCACTTACCACAGCACTAAATTAGACAGTAATGTCTAATGGTTCTTGGGCAGGTGGTGGATTTGGCAACTGTATGGATTTATCATTCATTACACATTTTACCTTCCATTTGTATCCCTGATTCCTGTGTACATATGCTGTATGGGGCACTTGTGATTATCTGTGGACTTTGCAACATTATGACAATGACACCTCACATCTGCATTTAATGCAGTAGGTTCATAGGTTCATAGGTAGATACTAGGCTATCTGCCCTAGGGCATTTATAAGCCTAGCCAGAGTGTATTTGGCTTCCGCCTCCCTATTAGATTAGCCTACTGTGCCTCTGTAAAGTAGGTCACAGAAGGTACCCTTTTAAGATTAGTTTACTGTGCCTCTGTCTAGCAGGGACACAGGAGAGATCCCAGGGGTGAATTTGCGATTTCCCATCTACGCGTCCAAATTTCGCTTGAAGAGGGTCAGCAAGGGGCTATGTCTAACATGAACTGGGATTCTATTCCAGAGTGAGGGGAGCCTCTGGGAAATGAATCTGTCCCTCTAGCATGTCCTATTTATTTTTGTGCTGAGGTTTAGATCCCTGGAGCGTGTAGCTCTAAGGGATTTGGATTTGTTGAGGTGGAGCATGTCCATTAATTCTGGGTTTGACATGGCTTTGTACTCCAGTTCACAAATATATGTTATGTTGTAGGTTATGCAACAAAATAAATTGATCATAAAGTGATTTGACATGGAAAATGGATTGCACTGGAGTGGGACTCGAACCGGGAATGACCGCTCATAAGGCAAATGCTCTGCCCACTACACTATTGCTGTACTGCTTCATTTGCATATATCTTGCTTTTTATCCTCTTGTGTCATTTAAGCTGCATTAACTGTAGCTAAGTGATGGGCTAACCCGCATACCTACGGTTAAATTTGAACTGTTTCATAAAAAAATTCTTTATATTTCAATGTTTTAACTATTGCTGTTGTACACTTGGGGGTATGTTGCTGGGGGTATGCGAACAACTATGAGCGGTCTCACTCATTCTTACTCCTAAACTTCTGTTCTTTATTGCAGGGGCATGTATATTCTGAGAGCTCTGCTATCAGACATGCCCCCTGCACTCATACACGCTCCGTGTTCATTTAGGAGCTCAGGCAGCAGGCCTTCATTAATATGCATGGCGCGCTGCCGTCCTGCTCCTACACAGCCGCTTCCGTGCAGGACTAAGTTAGTCCTGCACGGAAGGATAGTGAATCTGCGGGCATGTCTATGGCATAAATAATGCAAGAATATATTTCAAAACAGCTATGTTAAAAACATATAGTGACAATATTTTAAAGTTTCAGAAAAAAAAATTCTGTCAAAATATAATAGTCACAATTATGGTGAACGACGCAACACACTGTAGTTTACCAGCATAGATGCAGCCTTTCTAAAGTGTACCGAAAAGAAATGGGAACTTTGTAGACCACTGGAATAAATAGTAATGCTTTTCTCAACTGAAATGTCACTGGCATTGGTTTTGATCAGGTCTACAGTTCTATTTTTGTTTACATTAGAGATAACATTTTCTGCTGCAATCAGAGACTCTGCTTTTTTTTCAGATGTGTAGCAACCTGAAAATTAGAATAACTGAAAAAGAATTGAAAATGTCAGAGTAATGACCTCATAGAGATGGAAGCACATCCACAGCATATGTTTTGTTAATAAAGTGTCCAGACATACTTGCAGAGGTTAAAATGACCTCTCATTGTACTCTTCATAATACATACTAGCTTATACCCTGACTTTCTCATGGCAAACATCCATATGTCTGATATGTAAATCATTTTTCATTGATTGTTTTCAGTACATAGTTAGTCACTTTCCTAGCTTTAATACCCTGAGGAAGATGGGAACTCCTAAGTACTCATTTTTTTCTCATCAGCACATGCTTCTTACAAACTAACCTTTCATACATATATGCAGTGGCATACCTAGCAAATTTGACACCCAGAGAAGAATTTGTTAACACCCCCCCCATGGAGATTTTTTTTTCTAACACTGCCACCTCAATGACAATTGCTTTTTCTAATAATCACAAAATGAAACAAAATAAGGGTCAGCAAGGAACAAGATAGGAGCAGTGATCAAATCCCCAAAAGACTCAGCCATCCTACCGAAAGTCTTGTCCCAAACAAATAACTAGTGCCAGAATCATAGACTAAAGCTAAACATCAAAAATGCATTATTGTCTCCTTTGGAAAGTTGAGTACAACATTGACAACACACCTCTAAGACCCAGTAGTTCAGGATTTGGTAGCTTATGTGGACAGTTGACCCCCAATTCTATTAGGAACAGATCAAGATGAAGCAAACTTAGATACATTCTGCAAAATCTGAAACCGTTTGAACTTGGTTTTACAAATACAGCACCCAGTGCAAGAGTAAAGATTGACACATATTTCATGCATATGCACACTAGTCACGTAAAGGCAGACTGTAAACTAAGCAAACAATATGAGAGTAACTGACAGACCAAACATATTAAACAAATGTAAGGACATTATGTTAAACTGGGGACAGTTTCAAATGTGTGCCATGCAATATGTTAATTGATTTCAAACACATACACACTAGCCTTTCATGCACACCTTTAAACCAAGCACCAGTTATTTCATCAATAACACAGCTAGCTACTCCCCCAAAAAACATATATATTCCAATTTATTTCACACAAATGTGCAGTAGCTAGATCTTAATACCAGACATTACACTAAGCAAATGAAGAGAATAAGATCCCATAGCACAGGTAGCCACCTCCCACCCAAAAATCAATTTATTTCACACAAATGCACACTAACCAGACTTTAAAATAATATGAAAAGGACAAAGTTACTGCCAACCCTCCAAAATAAACATAAATATTCAGATTTACTCACACAAATGTACCTTAAGAGTGGAATTTAAACCAACCAAGTGAAAAGGACAAGTTACATTCATCAACAGCACAGTTGGACACCCCCAATCCCCACACACACACAAAAAGGATAAAAGTATTCCAATTTATTAACACAAATATTCACTTTCCAGCCATAATGGCATAATTTAATAACATAAATATCCTGTCTCAAAATATTTAAACAAATGTGCACATACACATACAAAAGTCAAACTTTAAAATATTCAGACAAATACAAATGCACACACACACACACACACACACACACACACACACACACACACACACACACACACACACACACACACACACACACACACACACACCTGCACCACCCTCCCGACAACCATTCCAGTGTCCCATTACTAAGCTAGTTCTCCCCAGTTACCATAAACAATGTTCAAACCTCTCAATGTGCATACTATTTTATTTTTCTTTACTTTTACAATGATTACAGATATTTGGATTTAATTTAAATCTTTTATTTCAAATTTTATAACACAAACACTGATAGGTATTTGCTAAACACACAATACGGTCTCACAAGGAAAACAGACAGCATGAACAGTAAACATTTCTGCCATTAAAACTCACATTCATTGAAATGGTATTGAAACCCACATTCAAAGAAAAATGCATCTGGCCAGTGGCAGATAAAGTTTATCTTTGGGATGTTTTAAAAGCATAGGCCCTTTGCACATATTTTCAGGATAATGCCTCCCCCTTAATGTACAACACAGTATCAGCAATCCATCTACATGCTGTGAGTGTAGAACCCACAGCCTTCTACATCAAAAAACAAACATGATACCTGTTATGGTATAACCATTTCCTAAATAAAACAGATGCACATTGTAAATAAATAGCATAAGCAGTAGTAAACTTCTTTTCCCTTGAAGCTCACAATTCCTTGAAAATGCATTGAAGCTTACAGTTCCTTGCAAAAGCACTGAAACTCAGTTCTTTGAAAATGCACCCAAACTCATTTGTTGCTAGTTTGCTAGTCGGAGTAAAGGATACACCCTGGGATTCAGCAAGCCATATTTTCCATGCAGGAACAGTGTAGGAGCTCCTGCATGGAAAATGGCCGCTGAGAAATCCAGAAAATTGCCATTTTCACGTGCATGAGCGGTCCTACACTGTTCTAGCATGGAAAACCGGCAAATATGCAAATCACCTCATTTGTTGGTGAAAAACATGCAAATGAGGTGATTTTGCACTTCACCAAGCTGTGAGATTCACCAAGCTGCCATGTCTCCTTGCTAGAAAAGTCAGTGCAAAAATGTATTCAGAAATTAACTGAGTACATTTCTGCAACTGACAAAACGGAGGCATGACAGCTCATGGAAAAGCATGTATTATGCACCTTAGACATGCCATTGGCATTAAAAAGTGATTAATAATTATGAAAATTACACTTTTGTTTGGCCAATCTTTGCCTTTTAAACATAGGGCAGCGGCGCTCAAATGGGATTATGCTGAAAATAAAAAAATAAATGAGAAAAGTCAATTTTAAGTTAATTCTGCATTTTGCCATTATAGTCAATGGCATGCAGAATGTAAACAATACCAGGGAGCACTGGTTTTCAAGGGTAAGGGCTGGTGTTAGTGCAGTAACTAACCTACATACTGGGGTATGCAAATGAGGGGAGTTATACTGAATCACAGATTTCTTCAAAGTGTCAGCTTGTACCTAACCGTGTAGGTGCAACAATACAACAGTGCAAGTGTAAGAGATGAATGACTTCATAAGGGTGTGTGTCATGCTTGCTGTAAGCTCATTAGAGCTCTGTGGCTAGTGTTTGCCTTTAGCTAAGCATAGCTAAGGAAGGGAATGTGTCAGATGTGCCTGAGCAGTATGTCCATAGCCTAAATTGGTGTGCATGCTGCGTACTGTGTTTTAAACAAAAAAAAAATAAAAAAAATAGAGGAAATGGCGGCACTGTTTACATTTGAGCACTGGATGTGCACGGTGTGTCTCAGGGCTTAAATAAGGAGGAACTGGGAAGAGGAAACAGCAGTAGGAAGGCAATCAAGGAGAACTACCATAGACAGTAGGTAGAATGCATCAGAATCAACCAATTAGAAATGCAGCAGCCCAGCACACTAAAACACAGAACACATAAACTATGCAAACACCTTCCAGATTGGTTTTTGGGGAAACAGCAGTAGGAAGGCAATCAAGGAGAACTAACTTAGCTGGCAGATGGAATGTATCAGAATCAGCCAATTACACATGCAGCCACCCAGCACACAAATATAAACTATGCAAACACCCTACAAACTGTTTTTTTCCCCACAAACTCTACACCACTGGTGTACACAGAGGGGGGATTTTTAACTGGCAAAACTAACTAAAAATGTTAGAAGCTGCAGCTGCTTTACTCCATGAGTATGTGCTAGAAACTGAGAATGGTGAGGAGGAGAATGCTGACAACTGACCCACAGTGAGGAGGATGAGAAGAGTGTGCAGACCCAGGGTAACCTACCAGGGCCTACATGAGCTGGAGATAGTGGACCATTATAGGGTGGACAGGGACATTCTACAGCAAATCATTGAGCTGTGCCAGCCATGCCTCACACACAGAACTAATAGAGGGGAACCCAACCCAGTGGATACCAATGTATGTCCAGGCTTAAGAATACTAGCCAGGGGTACCTTCCAAAGACCAACTGGGGATATCATGGTGGTCTCACAGACATGAGCATCCAGGGTACTCCACCAGTTCCTGGATGCCATGACACCACATGCCAATGACCACATATATTTCCCCACCACCCATGAGGCATTGACCAGAAGCATACGTCTCTTCCATCATATAGCAGAAATACCCTGAGTTAGTTGGTGCTATAGACTGCATGCACATCCACATCAAAACACCACCCGGTGAGCAGGGTAGGGTCTACAGAAACGAGAAGGGCTTTCCCTCCATCAACTGCCAGTTCGTGTGCAATGCCCAGGGTATTATCATAAATGTGTGTGCTGGCAGCACTAGAAGCTATCACGACTCCCACATATGGCATTGCTCACAGCTGTATCAGGTGTAGAAACTTGATTAAAGTGTAGCTATCATTCTAAGTCTTTTGGATTAAGCACTTGGGCTTCAGACCAGTTGTTTTACATTAGGAAGGTTTGTGGCCTGCACTGTGGTGGCAGGACAGGTAGCTTACATCCTTCTAAGTTGGGAACTGCTGACTGAGGGCTCAGTGTCTGTTATTCTAAAAGTGTATTAGTTCTGGTTTAAACATTTGGGCTTCAGGCCAGTTATTTTACATTAAGAAGGTTAATGGTCTGCACTCTTGTGGGAGGAGAGGCTGGACTCTGCCCTTCTGAGCTGGGAATTTCTGGTTAAAGGCTTATAGTGCCTGCATATTTGAACTGTTTCTTACTGAAATTGGTACACATTGTTTGCTGTAGCATAGACTAGATCCAGGCCTGCTGAATCTAGCTTTGTTTGTATGCTTGTTGTTTGTTTGCTTGTTATTTCCCTGAAATGCTAATTCCACCTAAAACGCAGCTTTTCAGCACTTCTGTGGATCCCTGTTGATATTTGCATTGCTTACTGTACTTATTTCCTTGTTTCACTTGAATGAAAGTTACTGTTTGTCATTTTTGCATTTAAGTTACCTGTAGAACATTGCATTTAAGTTACCTGGCACTTGCTCACTAAAGCAATTATATAAGTCAGCACTAAAAAATTAAAAGCACTACACCCTCACAAACTCCCCTTGAGTACCTTGCTCCCCATTGGCCCTTTTTTTCAGTTATAAAGGAATTCCAAATACTATTCTTGCATGTCCAAAGGTCAGTTGTCAATCTCCTCTCCAGTCCAGCTGGTGAATCTGGGAATCTTGAGGCAATGTTACAACTGCCTCATGTACACAGACAACCCTCTCCTCCTCCCAACAAATTCCAACACATGTGAGAGATGCAACCATATAGCCAAACTGGAGGCTAAGCTCTCTCAACTCAGTACTGGCATAACCAGTCAGGAGGAAAAGGAAACCACACTCACTACAATTCCAGTCTCACATAGACCTACCACGACAGCAAACCAAACACATAAACACACAAAAACATACTCGGAGGCTATAAATAAAAATCTGCCTAAGCAGCAGAGACCTCCAAAGCAGACACCCAAGCAACCACACACCCAAAACAAAACACGTGCAACACATAGCTCACAAAGCCAGTGCACTGAACAGTCACAGCCCTTAAGGCTAAACAACATACCTGATACACTTGTAATAGGTGACTCTATCATCAGGCACACTGACGTCCCGCTCACCAGGCTGAACAAGGAGAAGGTCACGGTGAGCTGTCTGTCGTGCCCTAGGATCTGCCACATAACACAAGCACTCAGGTCACTCCAAGGCAAGTACAAATATGACTCAGTCATTGTCCATGCTGGTGTGAATGGCCTGAGGCATTACCTCCCTGGACTACATGAAAAGAGACATAGAGGAGCTCTCTGAGCATGTAGCCCAGGCCGGTATGACCCTGACCTTGAGTAGCCTCTTACCCTTACTTTAGGCAAGGCTCAGAAGACAAACCCAACTCCATAGGTATCACAAGGGATAAGAAACTAAGAGTAGTGGTACTCAATGCCAGAAGTCTAAACCTCAAGATGCATGCACTCGAAACTCTCCTTAGAATGGAGAACATCGATATCTGTGCAGTAACAGAAACCTGGTTCAAGGCTCCTGAGAGCACCCCAGCACTGCCAGGTTATACCTCATGCCATGCTTTTCAGACCCAAAACTTGGACTGAACCACAAAAGGAGGGGGAGTATCAATATTCGCCAAAGATACCCACACCTCCAGGTTGGTGGCACAGCACGAAGCATCAGACACTATCCATGTGCAACTAACAGTGGATAAAACTGCCTTCCAGTTTATAGCCTGCTACAGACCACCCTCCCAAACCCAGGAACTCCACTCGGCCTTCCTGAGAACACTGGAAAATATGAAGGTCTTTCCAAACACCATTATATTGGGCGACTTCAACTACCCAAACATAGACTGGGAGCATTACTCTAGCACCAACACCCTAGCCCAAAGGTTCCTAGAATTTATAAACTCAAATGCTATGGAACAACTTGTTACCACTCCCACAAGAGGAGAAAACATACTGGACCTGATTATCACCAACATGGGGGCTCTATGCTCCAGACCAGAAGTGTATCCCTCACTGGTAAGATCAGACCATAAACTAATCTCACTGGATATTCACATCCTGACCCCACCCCCTGCCCAGAAAACCACAGTGAAAAACTTCTCTAAAGCAAATATCACACTCCTCAAAACTGAGGTGGAATCCTTCAAAGCCCCCGGGCCTGTTGAAAATATGGCCCAGACCACAGAATCCTTTATAAATGCATTCTATGAACACCTTCAGCAATGCATGGATCATACAATCCCAAACAAAACCAAGACCCAATCCTCCAAAGGCAGACGTCCTGTCTGGTGGACCCCAGCCATAAACAAACTATACAATAGAAGGAGGAAGTTACAACATGATAGAGCAAAATCCCAAAAAGGGAAGGCATCTTTGATCAGTATTAGCAAAACAACTACGGGCACTCATAAAATCATCTAAGGCCAGCTTTGAGAGAAAAATTGCACAGGACACTAAGGATAATCACAAGGCTATCTTTAGTTATGTTAGGAACCTGGGTGGGAATTCCCAGATATGCTCAGAATTAGTCCAAAATGACAAAAAATACACTGAACCCACAGACATTGCCAACATCCTAGCTGACAGGTTCAGCGCAAACTTCTCCCACCAAAGGGCAAATATCTATCCCAGCAGAGTGCTGCCCCCCTGACATCTCAGATGCTCAGGTAAGAGCCACCCTCTCCAAAGCAAAAAACACAGCATCAATGAGACCAGACGGTGTCCCGGGCTGCGTCCTACATGAACTCCAAGAAGAGCTAAACCCAAACATAAAGCTACTGTTCAATCTCAGACTTACTACAGGATATGTACCCAAAGAGTGGTGTACAGCAACGGTGGTCCCTCTCCACAAAGGTGGTGCCTCAACGGATCCTGGAAACTATCACCCCATAAGCCTGACTAGCTTGGTCTGCAAAGCTATGGAAAGGATCATCATGGACCTTATAAATAAAGATATTGGGGACCCACAGACACTGGATCCTACCCAGTTCGACTTTGTTAAGGGCAGATCCTGCCTCTTAAACTTGGTCAATTTCTTTGAAACAGTCACCAAGGCCATTGACGAGGGGAAGCTGGTCCACACAGCCTACCTGGACCTCGCAAAAGCCTTTGATACAATACCCCACTCGGGCATTATAGATAAGCTCACCAGCTTAAATATAAACCCCTATGTCACTAGATGGGTTGCAAACTGGCTCAAGGACAGAACCCACATGGTTAGAATTGCTGGAGTCATGTCAGACTCCAAACCAGTTACAAGTGACGTCCCACAAGGCTCAGTCCTGGGACCTCTCTTGTTCGGTATATATTTCTCAGAGGTACAGGCCAACATGGAAGGACTGTGGCTGACAAAGTTCGCAGATGACTGCAAACTGGGCTCCATAATCGACTCTCCAGCCGACACAAGTATCCTCTAAAAGGGCCTCATAGAAACAGACAACTGGTGCCAGAGCCATGGCCTCAAGCTAAACGCCAAAAAGTGTATAGTCATCCCCTTTGGCAAAAACAAAGTGCCCACAAATTACCACATAAGTGGTAATCCATTAAGTATGGAAGAAGTAATTAGGGACCTGGGGACCCAAGTTGATAGCAATCTCTCATTTGACAACCACGTGGCCAAAGTGGTTAGAAAAACATTTTATATAGCCCACCTAATCATGAAGGGATTCACATCTAGATCAGGGGAGGTCATCGTGCCTCTTTACTCATCACTCATCAGGCCCATAATTGAGTACAATGCCCCTTTTGGGATGTATCTTACCAGACACCTGCAGCAACTGGAAAGACCCCAAAAGTACCTCACCGAGAGGATCAAAGGGCTCAAACAGATGCCATATGCTGCCTGGTTAAAGAAACTCCAGCTCTACTCAGTGGCATACTGCCTGCTCAGAGGAAATCTGTGCCTGACGTATAAAGCCATGTCCAACCCGGAATTAATGGACATGCTGCACCTCAGAAAATCCAAATCCCATCGAGCTACGCGATTGAGAGACTTGAACCTCAGCACTGAAATAAATAGGACATGCTGGAGGGACAGATTCATAACCCAGAGGCTCCCTTCACTCTGGAATAAAATCCCAGTCCAGGTTAGGCAGAGTCCCTCATTGACTCTCTTCAAGAGGAATCCTGATGAATGGATGGGGGATCATAAGTTTACCCCGGGTATCACTTCTGTGTCACTGTTAGACAGAGGCACAGTATACTAACCTCGAAAAAGGGCATAGCAAAATTAATTTAAAATGGGTGGCGAACGCCAAACACACTCTGGCTAGGCTTATAAATGCCCTAGGGCAGATAGCCTAGTATGAACCTATGAACCTATGAAGGTGTTTGCCAGGGGGAACATCCCATATGACCATCTAGTGGGGGATACTGGCTATGCACTGGAGCCATGGCTGATGACACCCATCAGAAATGCACACACAGCCAAACAAGAACACCATAATGTGGCACACGCACAAACCAGGATCATTGTAGGGCATGTGTTTTGGATGCTCAAGTCACAGTTCTGCTTCCTTGACATATCCGGTGGAGCCTTGCAATACTCTCCAGCTACATGTACACAGATGCTCATATCATGTGCCATGCTACACAATATGATCCTACGGAAACAGCTGAAGCAGGAACAGCATGGGGCAGGCCACACAGCCCCCCACCATTGCCAAGACCAGCACAGGCACAGAGGGACTCGGAGAAGGAACATCCTGAGCATGTCCCTGTAGGCAGAAGGAGGTGTGCCCAGTATGCGCATGCCTTGCCAAAGAGGCAATACATAGCACACACACACTGACACTGTAGGGACCCAGGGACTGATACCTCTACTCACACATACAATAAAAGGGATGCCAAATATAACACTACCTGTGCTTTACCATGTATAGGGAGTGTACTACATGCATCCAACATAGTCCGCCCTCCAGCACCATCCTCAATACTGGCCCAGCAACAAGGTAAGTCACCCTTCCTATCAATTACTGAATGGAGTAGTATGTTCTCATACTTGTATGTATGATATGGATACAAGCATGCAAGGGAATTGCGTGACTGAATGTGATAGCAGCAGACAGCTGACAGCTATATGGGACAGCAGGAAATTCATAACAAATACTGGTGTCAACATACTAGGCAACACTACACAAGGTGACAACTCCAACCACTGTACATGTGATGGCCCAAATAACTGTGAGTGTCAATAGGTCACACACATGGATGTCAATGAGGGTCACATACACACCACCGGCATCACCCAGCAGGACAGGTATATATGACCATAAAGAAAGGCCGGCCTAAGGCCCCCAGATGATAGCATGGTGAATAGCCCCCCACCAGACCTACACAGATGTACTACAACAGGTCTGGTAGTTGCATTTTACTTCTGAATGGTAAGAAGTCTGAAACTGAAATATATGCCTTTAAGATCTAATATGTGTACTCTGATATGCCACCTTTCTGCATGATAGGTCACAATACAATATGAAATGGAAGCCAACAGAGTAACCAAAATACTAGTAAAGTCATTGCAAATGTTTAAAGTCTGCAGGTGTGCACCCCCCCCCCCACAATCCCCTGTAGAAATGCAGTAACATGTAAGTTTGAGGAGTAATATCACTGGAGCACAGATTGCCAGAGCTGCTCCAGTCTACATTGTTGCATGTGTACAATATGCAGGGGTTAGTGTGGTAAGTTTGTTGTGTGTTTAATATTGCCTGGAAGTGGTCAGCATGTGGGCCTGGATGGTTGTGTCTCAGTGGCCAACGTACAGTACAGTGGATGACAGAGCCATGTTACAACAACTGCAGTGCCAACAACACTGCTTCTCAGCTATACCCATGCCAGCAGTTGTACATTCACTGTCAAGATGTCAATATTTGTCACCATAGGAAAGCTGGACATGCCATGAATGGGGACCCCTATATAGAACCAGCACACAGGTGGAAGTAACCTACACAGAGTGCACATAAAATAACTGTCAACTGCACATAAGTTCGGAATTATACATAGAGGTTAGCATCACATTAGTTGTCCCTCTAGTATGGAATACTGGTAGTCTGGCCAATCAATGGCAGACCACAAAAGGCACAGTTATAAAGTGATGACAGGCTGCCCAAGTCCACACACAAGCCAGCATAAGGGAAATGTCTCAGGTATATTTGTGAGTCAGGTGCAAGTAGCTTACATATCACACATGCACCCAGCTCACCCCACCATCAGCCACAGTTTTATCACAGGTCATATCCTTGCTGTAGGGAATGACTGCAGCATGAACCTATCTCTGTATGGGAATACATACATGATGCTGCATGCTGAATAGGTGTCCCATGCAGGTGTGTCCCTAGCTGTAAGCATCAATCAGACCACATCCAAACCCGTGGATCAGTATGAACAGGAAGGATTAATAGGAACACCTCAACCACTCACTACTGTCATCCCAGGGTAATCCACTGGCTTGCAGCCTGGTAACATATTGCACTGGTCTGCTACAGATGGCCTGCAGCACTCTGAAATAGCCTACAGTCCTCTAGCAAAGGCCCATGCCTCAGTCATAGTGCCAATGTATGGAATGTCAGGGGGTCCTAACTAACAACCTAACACAGTAAGCAGAAAACAAATGCAAGGCCATGTTGACAAATCCTAGTAGCATGCCTCCCCATGTCCTGCTGCAGGGACTGTGGACCAGGCCATAAATACTATTGGGATAAAGGCCCAACTATAGGGATACCTATGAGATATTGTTTACATAATGTTAGGAAGAGGAGAGAATAACGAGGGGGGTGTAGAAGCATGGATGTCACGGAGTGTGTGAAGTCTAAAACTCTAATGTCTGCCCATACTACCCGCTGACCACAAACCCATGAATGAATAGCCACAGAAACTGCTTGTAAACCACAATGTGAAGGTAAACTGACCAGATATACAAGTCCTGACTCTGGATAACCTGGGTGTATTTGTACAGATGAGAGGTATGGCCCCAGCAGGATATGGCCATTCTGTGAAGTTGAGAAAAGCACAAGAAGGAGATCCCCAGCCAGCATACTAACAAGATGCTGGACCATTTACATAGAACCAACAGTCTATTGTATATAGCTACCCCTCCACAATGGCAGGGGTGTGCCAGAATGTGTAGTCTATATGCCTCAGAATATTGGTCTCAGCTTCATTCATCTTGTATTTTCCTGGTAAATAACTGTGAGCAAAGAATGATAACTGTCAGTAGTTGATGACATGATACATCACAGTGTAAAAGAGTACATATGTCAGAAGATCTATGCTGCAACCAACCATGTTACACAAGCAGCACAGACAGCAATAGTTACAGTATCCCCCGTAAGTTACGCCCATTGTGTCTCCGTATTGGCAACCTATTTACAGATATCCTGCAGAAACAGTTTGCTAGGTGTAGCTGTAGCACACAAAACCCTGGACTGGAGTACAACTCTCCCTGGAATGGATGCACACACTCAATATAGAAGGTCATAATGGGCATCCTCCCACACTTAGAGAAATAAAGCCCATGTCTGACAACACAGTTGACTACAGATATCGGTTATTTGCAGATGTCTATGCACACACACCAAATTGGACACCATTGATACTTCACACATACACACAGACATTGGATATGAATACTCACACATATCTAAGGCCAACATAATATAATATGTCAAACATACACACACATAGATGTGGGGAAGAGAGAGACAAACAGCGACAGAGAGAATCCCATTATGAGGCCTTTCCCAACCAGTGCACATCCCATTGGCCTATATTACATGATGCGTTGATGTCATTCACTGTAAAAATTCCTTTGGCTAGCCCTCAGCCCTATAGTCTAAGTTGTGCTTCTGATAACTATGTAATACTACAGTACAAATAAGTATCCATGTAGCAGTTGTAATCTCAGTCCTGTCAAATGTAAAGTTGTGTGTTTGTGTGTGTGTGTGTGTGTGTGTGTGTGTGTGTGTGTGTGTGTGTGTGTGTGTGTGTGTGTGTGTGTGTGTGTGTGTGTGTGTGTGGCCATTCACACTCATTACACTTCCCTTACCCCTCCTTTAGCACTGCTGCTGAAGTCACTCACCTATAAAGATACCTCTGGACAGCTCTCCAACATATAAGCTCAGTGGTGCTTGCGATAACTGTGTAATACTATAGTGTAGCAAACTAGTAAAGTAGGAGTTCTAATCCTGATCCTGTGACCTGTAAAAATGTGTGTGTTTGTGTGAAAGAGTGTGTGTGTCCTTGTTGACACCTGATTTTTGTGTCTATTCACACTCACTACACTTCCCTTACTCCTCCTTTAGCACTGCTGCTGATATCACTCAACTTCAAAGATACCTTTGGACAGCTGTCCAACATATAAGCTCTGTGGTTCTTGCAGTAACTCCATAATACTATAGTGTAGCACACTAGTTAGGTAGGAGTTCTGATCTTGGTTATGGCAATTGTGAAAATGTGTGTATTTGTGTGAGAGAATGCGTGTGTCTTTGTACAGACCTGATTTTGTCTCCACACTTACTACACTTCCATTACCCCTCCTTTAGCACTGCTGCTTTCACTCACCTTCAAAGACACCTTTGGACAGTTCTAAAACATTTAAGCTCTGTGGCACTTGCGATAACTGTGTAATACTATAGCATCGCACACTAGCTAGTTAGGAGTTCTGATCCTGGTCCTGGCAACTGTGAAAATATGTGTGTGTGAGAGAGTGTGTGTGTCTTTGCAGAGACCTGATTTTTGTGTCCATTCACACTTACTACACTTTCCTTAGCCCTCCTTTAGCACTGCTGCTGATGTCACTCATCTTCAAAGATACCTTTGGACAGCTAACATATAAGCTCTGTGGTACTTGTGATAACTACGTGATACTATAGTGTAGCAAACTAGATAGATAGGAGCTCTAATCCAGGTCCTGGCAGCTGTGAAAATATGTGTGTGAGAGACAGTGTGTGTGCCTTTGCAATGATCTGATTTTGTGGGCATTCACACGCACTACACTTCCCTAACCCCTCCTTTAGCACTGCTGCTGATGTCACTCACCTTAGAGGCATGTTTGGACACTGTTCTATGTATAAACTCTGTGGCATGTGTGATAAATGTGGAACAATGTAATAGCAATAACTGCATAGGAAGGAGTTTGAATCACATTCCTGGCAAGTGTTTGTTACACCCAGTACACTTCTCAGTGCCTGACTTTAGCAGCCCTGCAGATATCATTCACCTTAGAAGTACCTGTTGGCAACCCTAAAACCATATAAGGTAAATGGTGCTTGTGGTAAATGTATAACGTAAAGGTCTGAAAACATAGTTCAATAGAGGTTTGAACCTCACTCCTGGCAAATTTAAATGTGTGTGTAGGGTAAAATATTTTGTGAAATCTCTCATCCACTACATCACCCAATGCCAGTGTTTACAAGGGCTGGTGATGTTCCTCACCTTAGACGTACCATGGAACAACATTTATCCTATAAGGTCTGTGGTGAGTATTTTAAATGCGTAACACTGTAGTAGCAATACATAGCTAGGTAGGGGTTTGAAACTCAGTAGCAAGTGTGTGTGTGTGTGTGTGTGTGTGTGTGTGTGTGTGTGTGTGTGTGTTTGTGTGTGTGTGTCTTTCTGTCTATCATAAGTATCCTGTGTAATTGTGCAATAACAGGTTCCATTGGGTGGGGGTTGATAAATTATTATATTGAGGACCTAATATGTCCCAATGTGCACATTACAAGGCAAGCAGTTGTCAAACACTGTAGAGGTTGGTGTAGACAATCCACAGTCCTATATGTTTAGTGCCATGTGCAATGACTATGTGACAGTATGAATTAGTTAACAATACAGGCAACCTTTCTAATACTCAGAGACCACTCTCCACCCAGAAATCATACACAAACACACTTAGCTAGACAGCAACCACTGTATCAGTAGTTCTCCTGTAAATTGCCTCACAGATAGTTCCCACGGTATGATTGCAGTGGATTCCATGTCAAATCAATAACCAGACATGACTGGTGTCACACAGGGTATGGACCCATGTCCTCTCATGTTTGGGATCAACCCTTCTGAGGTGCAGGAGAACAAAAAGGCACCTTGGCTGATAAGGTTTGCATACGACAGTAAGGTGGGTGGTAGCATTCCCAATCCATGTGATATTGACATCACGCCCAAAGGCCACTTGACACCTATGACTGTTGTCAGAACCCTGGACATTACCTCAATGTCAAGAGATGTGCCATCATTACCTTTGGGAACACCATGGCTCACATCAAGTAATGCATTGGTGGTAGTTAACTGAACAGTGATGTTATAACAGAATGGGGAACACAGGTTGACAGTCAGCTGCCTGTTGACCACAACAGTGTCACTGACATCAGAGAGTACTTTGATGTGTTACAGCTCCTGACTGAGTGTGTGTTATCCAGCAAGTAAAAGGACATGGCACCCTGTTCTATCCCCTCAGTAGCCCAATCAATGTGTACAGTGGCCCTTTTGCCATGCTCCCCACTGGACACCTGGAACAACTGTAGAGTCTGCAAATGTACCCCACAAAGGGAATACCATGTCTTATACACATGCCCTGTATGGACAGACTCCAATAACTCCAATGAATCCCCATATCGTACTGTCTTTGTAAGTGCAATCACTACCTCAGTTACATAGCCATGTCTCCCCAAATAAGGTCAGGAATGCTACATCAGAAGATACCAATCTGTCCACACAACATGCCCCAGAGACCTCAAGCACACCTCCACACCTCAAAGAACATGCATGTGGGACACGTGCACAACCCAGACACTGTCCATGTTATGGAATATGAATCACATACATGTGAAGCAGTGCACATCACTGGCTACCCAAAATAGAAATTTGGATGAGTGGATGGGGAATGCAATACCCACCCCTGGGGACCACTACAGTGACTAAACTCCTGAGCCACACTGGGGGCTAATTTCATGTGGCCTGAAGCCAGGTTATTCCCTTAGCCTAGCCTTGTAGAGCCTTCAGGCCCATTCAACTTCTGCACACCTATGAAGCAATGAGCCTATGGATCTCAGTACTGTCAAATGTGTGTGTGCGTGTGTGTGTGTGTGTGTGTGTGTGTGTGTGTGTGTGTGTGTGTGTGTGTGTGTGTGTGTGTGTGTGTGTGTGAATAGTAATCTCAGTGTGTTGTGTTGATGAATATCCCCTGTGGCTGTGGTTATTAGCAATCAGAGGTGTGTCCAAATCACAACACATACCATTCTCCATTCTACAACAGACATTGTAAAGCAACATATACCTATGTACAACCCTCAGCTGTATAATCTGTGAGGCATTTGCAATCACTGTGTTACAGACCGGGGAAATCTGTGCACATACTGTGCCCTGCCTATGACAGGTGGATGTGTTACCACACTGCCATACCCCATGGTCTTGCTGCAGGGCCACATCCTGGTGACACACAGACACATAGAACAGAAATGGGATATAGCATATGAGAACACATTCACTCAGCACTTCAATTGTGGGGGGAGACAGGAGTAAATCTGGCACTGAATGTGTTGCCAGGACTGTGGCCAATATCTATTGTCTCAGGATAGGTATTAGCATTGTGCAATAAATCACAGCACTTGTGTTTAATGCTGTGGAGGTTGTTGATGCAACTATCAAAAGCTGTTGTGATTGTTGTCAGTATCTGCTGCATGTCTGCTGTCATAGATGCCTGTAGGGATTCCATGAGGGATCCAAAGTTGTGTTTGAGGCTAATAAGGGAGTTCAACAGTCATGGGACACCACCTTTCTCTGCAACAGTGTCCTCCTCCTGATGTACACTTTAGTAATGGCAGGGAAGCATCACATTGTCTCTCAGTGTTTGGAGGACAGTGTCTGGGTTCTGTTGGCTCTGGCTAGTACCATGCATTCATGTACCTGTTTGTACAGTGCATATGTGTATGATTCCACAGTCATGCAGCTATTTCCCATTGCCATGGATGCAGTGAAGATTTCCATGTCTGTTTTCATATCTGCAAAGTCAGCTTTGGAGAGATTTTGCAAGGTGGTTACCTTTGTGGGGTGTGCGGCTGACATGTTGAGTTCAGTTTTGATTACAGCCTGCGTGGATCTCATCATGCAGGGATTGACATCTGTGGATGAGCAACAGTCCCATATTTAAGTAGTCAACACAGGTCAAGGTTGTTGCATCCTTTTCCAGGGGTCAGTATGAGCTGGTCCAGGGCATTGAAAATTATAAATTCCAGAAGTGTTGGGCCACTGAACTGACACTTGGCTACTTTCCCCAGGTGATGGAGGGGTAGTTGAAGACTCATACTATGTCAGTGTTGCATTGGACCATCATAGATGGCAGGGTGTTGAGGAATGTGCATTGACAGTCTAGGGACAAAGATGTGGACCCATAGCAGACTATGGTCTGGATTGCACTATTACCTCAAGGCAGTTGTACCAGAAGTATCTCCAATGCATTATGCTGGGATACTAGTCTGGAGGTGTTCCTAGCCATAATGAATGTTGAGACACTACCTGTGGAGGTGTGGTGTAGTCCATGTTTGGGAAATGACAACTGTGGAATGCATCATAGCCTGATACTGCAAGTCTACTGTATGTTGCTGTGAACCACCTCCCCATTACAGCAGACATATGTACTCCACTCCAATGAGTGGTTCGAGTGACTGCATACTGACAGATGTCTACTGTTGAGCAGCATGACCCTCAGATTGCATACATGTCTAGCTGTTATGGTGGTAATTACATTATGAACACTGCCTAATAAGGCATCATAGGGGTTGCAAGACACTTAGCCAGTACCTGGAAACCCAGGGGTAACAGATGTAGGACATCTGTTGCAAGTTATTGGGTTCTGTCAATTATGTCATCCAAAGCAGGCAGGTACTGGATCCCCTGAGAATGACACAAAAAAGTAAGGGCATGTTGCAGTCACTCATCTGTTGATACAGTATCATTCTGGGTGACGGCAGAACTCTTCTCAGGGCAACTGTCACACCTGGCTGGACCACATAATTAGAGAGTTCAACCATGTCTCTTGTCATGTAGTCCAGGGAGGTGTGTCCCAAGTCATTTACACCCACATGGATACAGAGTGATGCTCATAGTTGTTGTGGAGTGCCATGACTGGCTGTGTCATGTGTTGGATATTGGCATGTGATAGATATTTGGCTGTTACATGCTCCATATTCAACTTAGTGCATGGGATATGTGTGTGCCTTAGTATTGAGTTACCCATTATCACTGTATTGTGCAAGGTGGTTAGCCTTAGGAGCTTAGATGTAAGTTAAATATGTGTCCCTTGGTATGTCCCATGGCATGGTGTCTGTCTTGCTGGTCTGTGCTGTTTGGGTAAATGTCCATTGAGTGCCTTTGAGAAGGTGGGTGTGTGGCTTTTCACTGTATGTCATGGCTGTCAAAGTAGATGTCATGGTGAGCTACGTGTTCCCCATGGTATGATGCAGGTGTTGAGCTTATTCTCTTGACCTGCTAGTCCAGTCTTTGCTGGAGAGTGCATATGCTGACATTGGGTGATATATGGGTAGCTCTCACAGGTCTGACTGTTTGGAGTTTAGAAGGGAGGGTTGTCTGTGTACATGAGGCAGTTGCAACAGTGCCTCAGAATGGACAAGTGCATCAGGTTAATGAGTGAAAGCACAGAAAACCGCCCTTCAAACATGCTAGGAGGGGTGGACATAACTAGTAAGTACTTGGGCTACATCTGTGATGAACGAGTACTACTGATGGCTCCCAGATGTGCCACACTTCTTGCTATAATAACTTGGTGAAGTGCCAAGCCATAATGCTAGTTGAAATGCAAGATAGAAAGAAATAATCTGATGTACAGGTGGAACAGAAGGCCGACTGTCTGCTACCTGTAATACTTTACCACAGCTGTGCAGTTATCAGCAGTTTTGGCCATGTGAAAGTTCAGTAAGATCAGTAGCAAATGCGGTAACTGTGTAACACTATAGTAGACATACCTAGATAGGCAGGAGTTCTAATCCCAATACTTGCAATAGTAGGAGTGTGTATGTGTGAATCATGTACTGTCTGGCTTATACCATTTTTGACTTGTGTACTAGCCTTCACACTTCCCCTCTGATGTCATCCATCTTAGAAGTACCTTTGGATGAGGTAGAAATGTAACAGCTCTGTGGTGCATCTCATAATTGTGTAGCACTATAGTAACAATAACTAGATAGGCAGGAGTTCTAATCACCCTACTAGCACTGTTTGGATGTGTTTGTGTGAGAATCATGTAGTGTGTGGGTTACACCATTTCTGACCTGTATACTACCCTTTACACTTCCCCTCACTCCAATTTAGTAGTCCTCTTGATTTCATCCACCTTAGAAGTACCTTTGGAATAGGTGGAAATGTGCAGGCTCTGTGGCACATCTGATAACTGCATAGCACTATAATAGGAGTACCTAGATAGGCATGAGTTCTAATCCCAATGCTGGTAACTGTGTGTGAGGATCATATCTTGTGTAGCTTATACCATTTTGATGTGTATACCATACACAGCTGGTGACCACCTCCTGCTGCCATTAATTTATATAGTGTGGTAACAACATCTGCCTCACATGCAGCAGGTTAAACCATTTTACAGTCCTCTGTACAGATGTGTCTGCAATATACATATGTTTGCTACCTATATGTGGTCAGAAGTGGTCTGTGTGCCTTAACAATACCCATGTATGTGATATTATAGACAAACAGGCCACAGTGAGTGTACTGACACATATGGCAGCATGAGGTATCATACCTGACTGAAACATCATGCTGATATGATGTCTGCCACCCTCACAGGTGGCCAGCCTTGTAGGTGCAATACATGAGTCCAGATGCTTGGTTTTACAAGTGAACTGTTCCTGTTATGGGTCACATTAAAGGCTGGAAGAAGTGTGGACTGACATATCATGATGCCAATTTGTATGTAATAGGAACACCTTTTATCTTAAGAGGGGTGTGTACACAATTTATATCCACTGTATACCACTAATGTGTCACATATGTCCCTACCTTAGGCCATTTGTCCAGCCCATTCTGCTGGCCGCTGTCCAGACACTTTAGCACGGACAAGTTGAGAGGTACGCTACAGGAATATTGAATTCATGTCTGATAGGCCCCACTGGTGATCACTGTGATGCAATACAGCTAACCCCAGCACAAGTGAACATGCACAAAAAGCAATATAGCTATTACATAAAGCAATATAGCTATTAGTGATGGTTGTGTGCATGATAAATTGCATGCACTTCATATGCCTGGGGTATTTGCCAGGCAACAACAGAACAATGTCATACTCACAAGCTTCAGGCTGCTGACCCATATGCAGACCAGAGGGCCTTAGGTAGTTGTGAGAGGGAGTTATTCTCAACAGACTCACATGTGGCCTTGGTACAGGATGGATACAGCATGTCTGCACATCTACAGTACTAAGCAAAATAATACACAATGTCTTGTCCTCACCATAGATGTGCACCCTTGTGCATTAGAAAACCCCATTCCCAACTGCAGTCGGACCTGACACATGGTTGTAGATGCAATACAGATACATGTATGTCTGATACATTAGTGTACTAATTCCCACTGGGCCCTTACCTGCATGCTCCACGTCCACTGTGTCTGTACAACCCACCTCCACAATGCTTCCCTCAGTTGCATATCTTGTGCATTGGGCGGGTGGCCAAAGTTTGGCAAGGAGTTCCTCTTTGGGTGTCAGTGGGGGCTGGATGGCTGGGCCCCCACCTGTGGCTAGCTGGTCCCTCACTACAGCAGCAGCCCATTGACGGGCATGGTGGATGAGGTCGGTGGCCTGATGCTGCACATACTCATAAGTTCTGCTGTGCAGGCAGGCATCATTTACCCTGTGTACCACTCTGTTCCACAGGGTGGTCCTCTTCCGCACATCTTCTGCTCTCCATCCAAATAACAGGGCATATTGTTCAATCACATATTGGGTAATCAGAAAGAAGTAACAGCCAAGCGTGAGCAGGTACAAACCCTTTTATGCCAGGTCAAATAAAGCAGGATCCAAACTTGTAAAAAGAAATATTTAATCCACAAACAACTGACAGAGAGATAAGCGCCAAGAGTAATGCTTCTTCAGATCTATGACAAACACTAAAACTGCTTTCACCATATATACTGTTCCCAATCAGTGGCAAGCAATTAGTAAAACATTCCAAAGAATTTTAAAGAGACAAGAACTGTTACAATAAAAATACATGGAATAAAATGCAAATAATCAAATGAATATAACATTCAAAAAGCATGTGTAAAAATCTTGTATATAAAAGCATGTTTTACGAACATCTATAAAAACAAATATAGACAAAATAAAAACAAGTGTGCTCTTAAGACATATTAAAACAGTTGGTTCACTTAATATTCCTTCTCTGCCTTAATTTAGGTCTAATTGAGGCCCTTTCATTCAGGCCACATCCTTTATCTGCTTTTAGTAATATGATACATTCTGTTTCTTTGCCCTCTGTATAGACTTTAATATCCCCACCTCTTGGATTAGGAGTAATCACCTCCAGTACCTTAAATAAAAATACATGATGTGTATTGCTCATCATAACATGTTTGGCCAAAGCGTTATGTATTGTGCCCTTTCTCATATGGTAAACGTGTTCCCTCATTCGATCCCTCAGTGGGCAGTTAGTCTTCCCAACGTAGAATGAGGAACATGTTTGACAGACAGCTAGATAAATAACATGTTGTGTCATACAGTTAGCCTCTGCAGATATATAACAACTTTTCTGTAGGTCTGGATGGAAGAAATGGGGAGTACTATCTATATAAGAGCAAAAATTGCAATGTCCGCAGGGCTTAGTACATCCTTCCTTCCTATCTCTAAAACTAGGTGTGGGGTAACATAACTTCCTTTTAAATTGTTTTTATTCTTATACAAGAACCCTGGTTGTTCACCAACTATCAGTTTAAGGTCATCATCCACATGTAGGATTTCCCAATGTTTTCTAATAATTTCTCTGATTTCTAAATGGTCTGACGAAAATATGTAATAAATTTAACATATTGTGATCGCTCAATATGACTATTTGGGACTGTTATAGATTCATGCGGTCCAAAATAAGGTTCACCCTAGTATGTCTTAGTTCATGTATATCATTCAGGTGTGTGTTTATCTCCCTAATGCCATAACCCTAGTAGATAACCTGTCTTTAAGGCCATTTAGTTCAGTTTCAAAGCCATCATCTAGAGGATTCAGCCTTGATGCTCTGATTGCTTGGCCTCTCATGATATTTCTGAAAACATGGGGTGGGTGCATACTAGATCTAAGCAGTAAAGTATTGCTGTGGCAGCTCTTCTGAAATACACCTGTATTTATAAGATTGTTATGAAGTCTTTCAATATACATGTCTAAAAAGTCAATCCTATACAGTGAATGTTTCATGGTAAATTTGAGACAAGTTGTCAAATTATTCATGATGGTAAGCATACTGTGAAGTTGGTCTAGTGAGCCCTTCCACAAAACAAATAAATCATCAACAAAGCGTCGATAGAAAATGACATGCTGTTTAAACATCTCTTCACAAAATAGTATGTGCTCCTCCCAGTAGGCCAGGAACATGTTGGCGTAGCTATTGGCACATGGTGTGCCCATAGCTATGCCATCCCTCTGTTTGTAAATGCTGTTATGGAACATAAAAAGATTATTTTCCAGGAATAACTCTAGGAAATGCACAGTTACATTGATGGTTACAGAAGGGTAATCACTATGTTCTTTTAAGTAATCTGCAACATATGTCAAGCCAAACTCATTTGGTATTACCGTGAAAAGGGACTGTATATCAAACGTGACAAAAATGTAGTCCAGTGTAATCATTAAATCTTTGGTACAATCATATAAGTCAATTAAAAACTGTTTGGAGTCCCTTAAAACTACCTTGTTGTTATTTAAAACAGATCTAAGATGCTTATCAATATATACAGTCAGATGCTCTGTCACCCAACCTTGACCTGAAACTATTGGTCTCATAGGAGGATTATCCGAGTCCTTGTGTATTTTTGGGAGCCCGTGTATGACTGGTATAGTCGGAGAAGGCATAGTGAGATATCCATATAGATCTTTATCTATTAATTGACCCATGTAAATATCTTTTATAGCATCTTGTACATATTTAATAGTATGCTCTATGTAATGAACTGAGACTTGCTCATAAAATACATCATTTAACATAGATACCATCCTATCAGTGTAGTCAGATGAATCCATGACAGCTATTTTGCCACCCTTGTCAGCGGGTCTGAGAATGATGTTCGGATCATCCTGTAACTTCTTGAGACTTTTTCTTTCACTATATGTGAGATTGTCTCTCCTATAGCGTGATTTATTATCTGTCCTGTTATCATAATAACTATGTAGTTATTCCTCAGTGAGTTTTAGGTAGGCTTCAACTAATGGATGATTACTGGGTATAAATTCGCTCAAATTCTTAAACTTAAACTCTAAATTACTATTGGTAGAGTCTTTGTATATAAGTTTTAGCATAACATTCCTACAGAATAGCCTGAGGTCCATAACAGTATCAGTCAACAGAGAATGCTGGTAGGTGAGCACTCTGCATGTTACCTGGAAGACATAAAAGGTCACAGGACCTCATACGGTTGTCAAATTGCACATCAACAGTGTATATTACTTACAAATAATCCACACTACACCATAATCCTCCAAGCTATCAAGACTATAGCAGCTTGCATTACACTCCTGTCCCTGAGCTATCGTATTTCTCCCAATGTTGGACACTTGATTGCATAATCCTCTATTATCCATTAATTTCTGTGTAGAGGGTTGACAATGGGCATCTTCAATGTGGATGGTGTGTGGGTGGTGGCAGGTCTGTGTTTGACTGTGGTGTGTGATGAAGCTGTGAGCACATGCCTGAGTTCATGTATGATGCAGACAGTGATGTTATTATGCCCAATGGAGAAATGCTGTTGTTGCCATCAGTAGGCAATATATACATGCTCACTATTGCTGAGGGGAGGAGTGTGGTTGATGTGCATACTCCCCTATACAACTGGGGAGGACAGGGTGGCAACATAACCTGTGTGATGCATGTTGCCTATATCCACAGCATGTGTGTATGAGGTGTCCTTTACCCCCAGTACAGGGTGAATTGTGTTGTTTCTTCTGATACTTACAACCTATGTGGAGACACAGTTACAATTGTCCTTGGTGGTGTGGATATGTCTGATTTGTAGTCATAGTCAGCCTTACATGGAGTCACCTGTGAACTTACATGCTTTCTCAGATATAGGTGGACTTGCTTCCAAGTTGTTGCTGCACCTATGTGTCCCTGTACAGCCAATTTAGCAACCTGTCATGTGGTTTGTGTATTGCTGCTGTCCACCAAAGAGGATTATTCTACGTTGGTGGAGGATTGTTATACAAGTCGGATACTGCTGTGTCTATATGGATACAGTGGATAAAAAGGGTACACACCCCTGTTATACTGCCTGGTATATGTGCAATTGGAACATGACACCCCAATAACTCATTTTAAAATAATTCCCACCTATAATGTGACCTATAGCCTGTACAATTCAATTGAAAGCATAACAATCTGGTCTGAAAAAACATATGGAAATAATACTCAGCACACTAAGCCAGCTGAATGAGTGTGCCCACCCTAAACTGATATGCTGTGTATGCACCTCTTCAGATGGTTACAGCATTCATCCATCTTGCTCTGGACTCTAACATCATGGCGCATCTTCACTTGGCAATAGTTTCTCACCTTCCTAGAAACACCTTTGATTGTATTTCAATGGAATTGTACAGGTTACGGGTCACATTCAAGATGAGAAACATTCGGAAATGATTTTATATGGTCTGATTGTCATATAGCGCATAGACCTGGCATTTCAACAGGGGTGTGTGCACGTGTGATATCCATTGTATATAGGTGCTTATATAGCTGGTAGTGGTAGGCATGGACAGAGGGTCATAACACAGTTGGACACTTCTCTGATTAATACCAAATAATCATGCCTACTCTAGTACCCATATTAGTGTCAGGGCAATGTAACAATCAGTAGCTGTACACATTTATGTCTATTGTATGCACTGACACTAATATTGCACACATGTGCAACATGCACAACCTATGTACCTGACTGCTTGAAACCCATGTGATTAGTTTTGTGCCTTCCAGCTGAAAATATGCATACATACATGTGCTCAGGGGATACCTGGTATACATTTCTGTTCTATGTTAGTATGGCACATTGTATTTACAGTCTTACTGCTCAATCATACTTCTCAACCTGTTACAGCAGTATGTCTGGACAATGACACACATAAATGGGTGTCAAAGGGGACATCAATATTGATACTGCATTACTATAGCCACACCATACATTAGTATGTTGATTGCACAGTAGGGTTTGACATCACTGTGATAACCTGGAAGATGTCCAACAGTCATAAGTAGGCTGTTATGTTACAATGTCATTGCTTACAGATCTGCCAATGGTTTGGCTGACAGAACACAGGAATATGTGTATGTGAATACAGATATCAGTCACAAATGTGCTTATTGTCTAGCAGAACACTGTACAGTTGAATGTTATTAATTCAATATATCACATGCAGTTCAACACACATGTCTACAGCAGTACTTTGCTATAGCTCTCTTATAACTGGACTAGCAGTGGCACAGTCACAACTGCTTGACAGACACCCCTGTGGTTGTCATATATGAGCTGTCCTTTCCCAGGGTGAGTCAGGCTGCTGAGCTGTGATCCTACCTCACAACCTCTCAGAGTATCACATCTGGACAAAGCCTAAAATGATGGGTGGATAAATTGGGACAGACTTTAAATAGTCATATTACAAACATAGGAAGTTTGTAGAATGATACGTTTTGCATTACCAAGAATATTCTTAAGGATGTGGAGTCTTAAACTCAAGTGTTTGTCATTACTTGATTACTTCAATCCTCAGCTATTTTCCAGAAGAGTACAGACTTCAGGAGGAACAGACAAAAATATATGATGGTAAAATGTGGATATTCTGTGAAGATATGTACAGTTGAGAGGTATGTCTGTGATATCTCTCACTGCAGAGAGGGCCAGATGCTATGGCCATAGCAGCTGTTCAGCAGGACATTAATACAGCAAGTCTTGTTGGGACATATATTCCTCCAAATCATATTTCCCATTATTACAGACCAAGTACTACATTCAATTACATGCTTGCATGTTCCACTTAAAGTTCTTTCTTCTCTTTTCCAGTTTTTGTTTTTTTTTTCTGTCTTTCTCTCTCTCTCTGTGCACTACAGGGATAGAGCTGGTGTGAATAGGTGGTAGCGTGGCTTTTGTAGGTGATACTCATGACCAGGTGATGGCCTGTGCACCTATTGGGATTCCCCACTTGCTAATTGCATGGACAGCAGCTGTGTAGTTCTTCCAATAGCCAATGTCATGGCAATACACTCCTATAAATGAGTACTCCATGTGGGTGTTGGCCCTTTCCCTTACTTGTGAGGAAGACATCCTGGAGTTGTGTGAGCTACTACCTCTTACAACAAGACTTGTGAAGACAAGCCAACTAAATGGTGGAGAAGGTTCAAGACTTAGAGGCAGAATGTGAGTATTGCTGTTATATGTTTGGAATGCTGCTAGTTTAACAGGATTTGTCTGCACATGCTACTTCTGCATGGGTTTCAGTCTGACAATGTTCTGTCTCTGCATAGCTCTCAACTGTATGGCCATCCACATAATGGCCATAGGTTAGCCTGTTATGTATGGACTGTTCCCCAGATAGGTGTTGTCCTTGGCAAATCAGTTGCATACTCTGGTGATTGCATTATGTAAATGGTAACATCTATTTGTTTTTTCTGACTTTATATACCACAGAAAAGATATGTTACAACAAACCCTGTAACACCAGCAATTTTCTCAGTGTATAACAGCAATATTTTGAGTATGGCCATATATTTGGGCCTCCGTCCACCAATTATGTCAGGCTTTGTCCAGATGTCATACAGTAGTAGGTTGATAGGTATACTGGTCTGTCATTATTTAATGCTATAATTCCTGCTAAAGGGAAAGGCTGGGAAACATGTTGAAGTCTGTACATTCAAGAGGTTGGTGTATAAAGAATGCCCTTAGATGCCCTTGTAACATTTTTATGTGGGGGACAGTAACACATGTTTTAAAACTAGGCTGTTAGAACATGTGAGGCATATTACTGGTAAGAAATATGACAGTTCTATAGCCGTACCTTTGAATAAATATCACCATGGGGACAGTAGTGGGTTCCAAGGTACAGTTTTTGAAAAGGTCTGTTCCTCAGTTTGATGAAACATTCATAAAAGGACAATTGTTATGTAAAGCCTCAATGTATTAATATTAACTGTAATACTTTATCCCATAGTAATTAGGTGTTAATTGCTTCTTGTGATTAAGGCATGTATTTCTGGTAATGTTTTTCTTCTTGAAGGCTTTGGCCAAGACATTACAGTATAATAAACATGTGTGAATTACTGGCTGGTTGTATTTTCTTTGCTATGTTCAGACACTTTATTTGTTTTGCTAAGAGGTTCTTGTATGTCTGGCCATTGTGTATGACCTATCATGATTTCATAGCAGTGTATTCTTCGCTTATTTATTTGGACTGTGGGGGGGCACAGATGTGAGTGTCATGGCTGCTTTTGTATCCAACTGTGCATGCTGCCTCAGTTATGGGTGGTCTATCAGCAGCATATGCTTGTATGGGCATTTTGGGACATGTATGCTTGTGCGTGCGTGTGTGTGTGTGTGTGTGTGTGTGTGTGTGTGTGTGTGTGTGTGTGTGTGTGTGTGTGTGTATATATGTATATATATATATATATATATATATATATATATATATATATATATATATATATATATATATATATATATATATATATATATATATATATATGTTATATACATATATATGTCTATATATATATATATATATATATATATATATATATATATATATATATATATATATATGGGCCCCTTCAGATGGTCAAACTTTTAAAAGATCGACTTTCATATGGCCGAGACCATATGATCGAAATTTTAAAAGCTCGACCTATCTGAATGGAGATCTCCATACAGTGCGGAATGGGAAGATTTCCCACTACCGCAATGTAGTGCGATCTCTGACTTGGTATGTTTAAGTAGCAGGGGGTGTGGGGGGTGCAGGTGGCTTGCTAAACAGAGTTAGTTTTTTTTTTTTTTGGTGTTTTACGCTGATTACTTTACATGGTCGATGTTTCAAATGTTTTTCAGCCATATGAAAGCCGAACAATTGAGTTGTCGATCATGTAAAGTAGACCTATATCTATATATATTATATATATATATATATATATATATATATATATATATATATATATATATATATATCTACATATATATACATATATATATCTACATATATATATATATATATATATATATATATATATTTGTATATATATCTATATATATATATATATATATATATATATATATATATATATATATATATATACCTCACTATTTATTGGTAATATATCTATATATTGCTGTACATATATATGGATCCCCCTACATATCTCTCTGTCTCTCTCGATGCATGTTTCTATGCAGATATATATATATTTATAGATGCCAATCCTTCCTAATTGCACAGTGTCTCTTCCCTATTGTAAACTGGCTGTAAATAAGGATATGTTGGAGAAAACATCCTAAAACCATACAGCTGAGGTGGGTTACTGATAAATTGCTTTGGCTATCGCGTGCAGGGTCCTGGGGTCAAGACCTGCAAAGGCTGTTTATTTTGTTGCTAGGCAGAACAAGGACTGTTGGATACAGAGTGAGTAAGGCAGTTTTGAGCAGCTTTGAGCCTGTTTGCATGGGTTTGCATGACGGTAAGTGCTGTCCCACCAGGGGCTCTAATATCCTAGACCTGGTCATTTATATAAAAGTTTTTTTGCCTTTACTGGTAACCTGGACCATTTTTATTTTTACTAGACCTGGTCATTACCAACATGGGAGATAGATGCTCCACACCAGTGGTCACCCCCTCATTGGTCAGGTCTGACCATAAGCAAATCGCCCTTGACATCCAGATCCCACCTCCACCCCCCAGTAAGGAAACCTCCCTAAAAAACTTCTCCAAAGCCAACGTCATGCTACTGAAATCAGAAGTGACAAACTTCACAACATCCACGCAGACGGAATCTTGAAGTTCGTCTGCAGAATCCTACACTAAGGTACTGTACGATCACATCCACTTGTGCATGAATCGTGCCATCCCAAATAGAACCAAGATGCTCTTCTCCAAAAAAGGAAGCCAATCTGGTGGTCCCCTGCTATAAACAAACTATACAACAGAAGGAAGAAACTGTTGCAGAAAAGAGGAAAATCCCAGGTTGCAAAAAACTCCCTCACCAGCCTCAGTAAGAAGCTGAGATCCCTCAAAACATCCTCAAAAGCTAGTTACGAAAAGAAAATTGCCAAAGATTCCAAAGACAACCACAAGGCATTCTATAGTTATGTCAAGAATCTAAATGGCAATGCTCAGATCTGCTCTGAGCTACAACAGAATTGCATTAAATACACTGATCCCAAGGATATTGCCAATATCCTGGCAGATCCATTTAGTGCCAACTTCACCCCCCTCTCACCCCTAAAGGGCCCATCTCAATACCAACAGATTGCCAAATTCATATAATCACGGCCACACAGGTAGAAACCGCAATCTCCAAAGCTAAGAATACAGCATCCATGGGACCAGATGACATCTCAGGCTGTGTACTACATGAACGACAAAATGAACTGGCACCTAACCTAAGTGTCATGTTTAATCATAGCCTCACCTCAGGCTTTGTGCCTTCTGAGTGGCGCACAGCTACAGTTATCCCACTCCACAAGGGAGGATCCGCCTTGGATCCCGGGAACTACCATCCCATCAGTCTGACAAGCCTGATCTGCAAGGGCATGGAACGCATCATCATAGAACTTATAAACAAAGACATTGGCAGCCTTCAAACACTGGACCCCACCCAGTTTGGGTTTGTAAAGGGCCGATCTTGTCTCCTGAATCTGATTGGCTTCTTCGAATCAATCTCCAGAGCTGTGGACAAGGGTAAGGTGGTCCATACAGCCTATCCGGACCTCGCCAAGGCCTATGACACCATCCCCCACTTTGGAATCATAGATAAATTTACTAAGCTGGGCATAAATCCCTACGATGAGTTGCCAACTGGCTTACTGACAGAACCCAGACTGTAAAAGTAGCTGACTCCAAATCCAGCTCCAGAGAAGTGACAAGTGGAGTACCTCAGGGTTCAGTCCTGGAACCACTCTCGTTTGGCATCTACTTCTCTGAAGTACAGGCCAACACTAAGGGACTCTGGCTAACAAAGTTTGCAAATGACTGCAAACTGGGAGCCTTTATTGAATCCCCAAATGATGTGGATATTCTACAAAATGGCCTTACAGAAACAGGTGCCTGGTGCCAGAGCCATGGGCTCAAGCTTAATGCCAAGAAATGTATAGTTATCCCCTTTGGAAAAAAGCATGTACCCATGAATTACCACATAGGTGGCAGGACACTAAACATTGAAAGTGTAATGAGAAACTTAGGGACACAGATGGACAGTGGTCTCACTTTCGATAACCACATCACCACAACAGTCAGGAAATCCTTCTATGTGGCACACCACATCACTAAGGGCTTTTCATCCAGAAAAAAGGAGGTCATTGTCCCACTGTACTCATCCCTCATTAGACCCATTATAGAGTATAATGCGCCATTTGGTATGTACCTCACAAGACATCTGCAGCAGCTGGAAAGGCCACAGAAATACCTCACTAAAAGAATCACAGGCCTAAAGCAGATGCCATATGCTGACCATCTAAAAAAACTCCAGCTATACTCTGTGGCATATCGTTTACTCAGAGGCGATCTCTGCTTAACATACAAGGCCATGTCAAACCCTGAGATGTTGGACATGCTCCACTTAAAGAAATTCCAATCCCTCAGAGCCACATGCTCCAGGGATCTAAACCTTATCATCACAATGAACAAAACATGCTGAAGTGATAGGTTCCTGACCCAGAGACTCCCCATACTCTGGAATAGACTGCCCATACATGTCAAGCAGAGCGCCTTACTGGCCCTCTTCAAAGGAACCTTGATGATTGGATGGGAGATAGGAAATTCACCCCGGGGATCATGTCAGTCACCCTGCTAGACAGGGGCCCAGAAAAGTAAATATTAAGGGTAGAAATATCCAGGGAATTGTTATGGCTAGGCTTGCATAGGCCTTAGAGCCGATAGCCTAGTACCAAACTATGAATCTATGAACCTTACCAGTGTGCAAGTCTGCTTAGCATTTACATTTAAGCAATGCTTAAACCTGCTAAGCATAGCTCATCCCTGGTAACCATTGATCACATTCCAGTCTGATAAAATAGCAGGGTAATGACATCTTTAATAAGTGTATTTAATTTCCTGTACATAACATGCTTCTATGTGCTGTCATTACAGTAGCAAGGGGTGTGAGTATACTGTATGGGACACCTAAGTATACATGGGTAGTACCACAATCTTTTCTCTTTGTGTTTGTTTCATACAGGGTAGTATCCCAGGTTATATGCAGTCACATTTGCATGTTACACCAGCTACAGTGCACTGATTGACAAATATAGTTTAATACATATTGCATCATTACATTAGTACTTTTAACAGTGCTTTTCCAAGTAAGAGTAGATTGCAGATTGTAGTACTGGAACCATACACCCATGCATGCAGACTTGGACTCTGAGTACTGACTATCTTGTTCTTGGTGTTTTGAGCTGTATGTTTTTATATATCTCCTATTGGATATTGATCTGATATGTTGATATTAACTGTAGACTACTGTGGTTTTTGGACATGTCATTGAGGACTGCTGTCATGTAGTAATGGCATACCTTTCAGTTTCAGAGATCTATCTTTCAAAACATTCATCCTAATGCATAATGTGTTGGCTATCTACTTTCTGTCTGTCCTCTGTACAGATATGCAGATGTCAGGTATTGCTACAGCCATACCACTATGTAGGTGCCCACATTGTATTGTGCTGTGGCCCTGGACACTGCTGCTAATTCTGACATATGGGACATTCCTTAATGTGGGCCTTGCCTGTGTGAGGGACATTACAGAAGTGGTGGCCTACAGACTGACATACAGTAGGTGGCAATACTTCACAGGACAAGACATGTGGAAACAGCCAAATAACATGGGGGACATATCCACAGATTTGTGAACAAATTCTATGCTATCTGTGCTGTTATACACATGGTGGATTGATAGTTTGACAGGGTTTGTATGGACATGCATTTAGTGAGTGACTTCACAACTCACAGTGATATGTCTCTGACATACCTCTCTACTGGCACGCTGTCCACTTACTGGCCACATGTCTGCCTGTTATGTTTTGTCTGTTTCCCAGAGAGTTGGTGTCCTTAGTAAATCAGTAATGGACTCTGGAGATTGCAGTCAGTAAATACTCAAATCTATTGGTATTACCAATATCATATTCCTCATAAAGGATGTTACAAAAAACCCAGTGACATCTGCAACTGTCCCAATGTATGACAGCAGTATGTCCAATCTATCCCTCTGTTTGTGCTTCTGTCCCCAAATGATGTCAGGCTTTGTCCAAATGTCAATCAGGCAAGACGTATTTATTATCATTATTTCTTGACTTCATTCCTGCTACCATCCCAGTGATGTAGTAGACCCACAGACATGTCAGGGAAGAGGCCTTAGATATGAGTCCTGAGTCTGTGCATTCTGAGTTGAATTGTACATGTGAGAGGCCCGTATATGTCTGGCCATTGTTAACAGACTGTCATGATTGTATACACATGCCATGCATGCATGTTATTTGGGCTGTGTATGGAGGGGGGTGGATGTAAGTGCTATGGTTCCTTCTTTATCTGACTGTGCATGCTGCTCCAGTTTCCGCTGATCTATTGGCCGTATGTGTTTGTAGGGGCAGACTGAGACATGTCCTGTACCAAGGTCAGGATTCAGACTACACTGTTAAGTGGGACTCTATGTGTAGGGCAAGTGTGTGAGTGGCAAACAATGATGTATTTGTTCACACAGTCTGTATTCTCTACTGTTCACTTGCCTTAATGGTATGTGACAGTGACTTTGTTGATGTTGGTTGTGGGTATGCACTGTCACACTGGTATATGTTTGTCACTGCTGTTACATCCCTGTAGTGCCTGATATATTTGCAAATACACATGTAATTACCTATATCAGCTGTCCTAATTCAATTACTTGTGCTATTTTCGTAAATATATGTTAGAACACACAGGAGGGTGTTACTACAGCAACTGTGTTAGCTTATCTATGCCAGTACTTCAGATACATCCCCATTTTCATGGCTTCCACCCACCACTTTGTCAGTCTTGGTCCAAATTCATTCCAGAATGGGGTTCTGAGATTCCTGTCAACTGGCTGGATTGCTTCAGGCTGTCCAGGTTAATTGCTCATATTTCTGGTCTGTTTTATAGATTATTATCATTTCTCTGGTAAATCACTGTAATGATATAATTGTTGTCAGAAAATGAGGACATACATTTCATTTACCTACCTCACATCCATCAGAATATGTATGCTGAAAAAACGGTGTCACTCTGTCAAGATGAGTACAGGGGGATAATGACCTCTTCATTCCTGGATGCTAATGCGTTAGTACTGAGATGTGCTACATAGAAGAACTTTGTGATCACAGTGGCAATATGGTGGTCAAGAGGCATTACTGACAACTTGTATACCCAGATCTCTTATAACACCCTCTTTGTTCAAGGGACTACCACCAATGTGGTAAATCATAGGAACAGGGTTTTCTACAAAGGGGATGACAGCACATTTTCTGACATTGAGCTTAAGGGCATAGCTCTGACACCAGTCATTGGTCTCAGTGAGGCCTTTCAGTAGGATGCCAACATCACTTGGGTAGTTAATAATAGCTCCCAACTTGCAATTGTCTGCAAACGTTGTCAGCCAGAGCCCCTTCATGTTGGCATGGACTTCAGGGAAGTTGATACCAAACATGAGCAGACCCAGGACAGAACCCTGTGGGACTCCACTTATGACTGCTCACCAGTCTGACTTGGAGTCAGCTATTTCCACACTGTGAGTCCTATCTGTGACTCAGTTTGCAACCCACCTAGTGATATAGGGGTTGATGCCCAGCTTAGTGAGTTTTTGCATGATTTCTGAGTGGTTAATGTTATCAAAGGCTTTGGCCAGATCAAGGTAGGCTGTACGTGCCACCTTGCCTTCATCCACAGCTCAGGTGACTGACGGCAAGTAGTTGACCAGGTTGATTGAGCAAGTTTGACCTACCCTTCACAAAAGTAAACTGTGTATGATCCTGCGTCTGCAGTGTCCCATATCCCTGTTAATTAGGTGCATAATGATGCATTCCATAGCTTTGCATAACAGACTTGTTAGGCAGTTGGGCCGATATTTCTCAGGGTCTGTAGTCACACCTCATTTGTGGAGAGGCATGACTATATCAGTGCACAATTCAGAAGGGACAAAGCCTGAGGTGAGGGTGTGCTTGAACAGGGCACACAGGTGAGGTGCTAGGTCACTCTGTAATTCATGTAGAACACAGCCAGGGATATTATCAGGTCCTATAGAAGCTGTATTCTTGGCCTTGGACAATAGTGTTTTAACCTGTGTTGCAGTAATACTGGGTGTCTGGCAGTGTACTGCTATTGTGATTGGTCCTTTTGGGGAGAGGGGGGTAATGTTTGCACTCAATATGTCAGCCAGTATATTGGCAATATTTGTTGGCTCATTCTGGAAGGTACCATTGCCTAGTAGCTCAGAACAAATCTTGGCATTGCCATGGAGATTCTTTACATAGCTGGATGAGGCCTTGCAGTTGTCTTTGCTATGTACTTCAAGTCTGTTCTCGCAGCTAACTTTGTAGTATTTGATGAGAGATCTCCACTTTTAATTGAGGCTGATAAGGGTTTATTTCCAGTCTTGGGACTTCACCTTATTCCATATCAGTTCCCTCCTTCTGTTGCACAGTTTCTTTATGGTCAGGCACCACCACATCGGCTTCCTTTTTTTGGAGGTGAGAGTCCTGGTTCTATTGGGTATAGCAGTATCCATGCATTTGTGTACGTGTTCATAGTGCATTGTTGTTTGATTCAGCTGTCATGCAACTAGTATCCATTTGCACAGTTGCCATGAGGTTAGCCACTTCTGTTTTTATGAGATCATAGTTAGCTTTAGAAAGGCTTTTCATGGTGGTTATCTGTGCAGGTGGGGTGAGAGGGTTGTGGATTTTCAAGGTGATTAATTTGTGTTCAGATATAACAAGGAAGGAGATGACTATTGGTGGAGAGCAACAGTCGCCCATGTTAGCAAGGACCAGATCAATGTGATTGGCATGTGCATCAGTACATGAGTAGCTTTCCCAGTTATTGGTGGGGTACTTGAAGTCAACCAGTATGAAGTTTTAGGTTGGACACTAATATTCTCCAGGGTATTTAGGGACATGGAATGTGAGTCTTGGGACATGTTTGGGGATCTATAGCATGTTACAACCTGAACCACTGTCTTACCCAATGTTAGCTACACCTGTAGGATCTGCAATGCAAAATGCTGGTCTACTACTCTGGAGGTGTGTGCATCATTAATGAATATGGAAATACCACCACCTTTGGAGCTTCAGACCAAGTTCTGCATCAAAAAGTTGTGGAATGAGTTATAGGCTGGTAGTGCAGAGGTGCTTCCTGCTGCCTTTAACTGGGTCTCTGTTACAGCACAGATGTCATTGTTCCCCATTTTAAGGAATACTTCCAGTGAGTACATTTTCAGATTCTGACTTCTAGTGTGCAGCAGCATGACCCTGAGACTGCATGTGTTTGTAGCTGTCATATATTTCTGTATATTTATGTATACATATACATATATTTATATATATATATATATATATATATATATATATTCTATATAGATATATGTATGCATATATGTAGATATAAATGTGGATGTATATATATATATATCCCTATATATGTATTATGTATAGATTTATCCATATATATATATATATATATATATATATATATATATATATATATATATATATATACATCTCCATACATATATACATGTATATATAAAGTACCTGACTGATTCTACAGACTCATTTTCCTACTGTTGAATGACTGTACTAACTGATATGTTTGGAATTTCATCAGTATTATATAGGGCTCAGATGGTATAATGGTCCATTGCTTTGAGTGGAGTTTACAGGGCCCTGGATTCAAGACTTGGAAGGCCTTATTATTTTGTTGCAAGGCAGAACAGTTCTGCTGGGGAGGAAGGGATAAGGGTAATAATTAAAAGAGGTCCCTAGTTTGGGCCCCTTCACCCTCCATTTAGACATCCCTTGGGCAGATTTGTTGCAGTAAGAGATTCAGAGTGTAGAGCTGATGTATATATATGGGTCGACCGTTCAGAATGCCGACTTTCATATGGCTGACACCATATGATCGACATTCTGAAAGACCAACATCCTGAAATAGCATCATTTACCTACCTGTAAACACAGTAAAACTGTAACTGTGTTATGAATGGGAGGCAAGCCCCCTGCACCCCCCACACCCCCTGCTACTTAAATATTCTCATATATATATATATATATATATATATATATATATATATATATATATATGTGTGTGTGTGTGTGTGTGTGTGTGTGTGTGTGTGTGTGTGTGTGTGTGTATATATATATATATGTGTGTGTGTGTGTATACATGTATATATGTATATATATATATATATATATATATATATATATATATATATATATATATTTATATATATATATATACATACATTCTCCCTACTGTTGAATGACTGTGCTGCATGATATGTCTGAAAAACTATCAGATCTATCTGCAGCTCAGATGGCTTGGTGGTAAACAGCTGTGGGGATGGTGTGCAGGGTCTTGGGTTCAAGACTTGCAAGTGCTCATCATTTTGTTGCTGGGCAGAACAAGGGCTGTTGAATACAGAGTGATTAAGGCACTTTTAAACAGTTGTAAGCAGGTTTGTGTGGTGGTAATCAATGCTAACTTCTGGTTAACTATGCTGACAGATGGTTAGTCTTAAAAGTGTTTTACCTGTGTAAGCATCGCTTAGCACTGCGCCAACAGGCATAGTCCCGCTTACTACTGTGTACTCCACTTACCCCCATGCTAATTTCTTTAAAAGTGTGATTTCTTTTAAAGGGGTGATAGGAAAGTGGTGAAAAAGGGGGCATGAAGAGGGAAAAACAATATGAAAGATAGCTAGGGATGTGCAGGATGGGTGTAGGGAAGGTCCATAGCTGCCCATTTCTTTTACAGCAACCGCTGTGCATAAATACTGTATTTGGAAGTAAATTTGGACACTCAAACCCCTAAGAGAGAGAGGGGTGAGGACAACAATAATGTGTTGTGAACCCAATTAGACAAGATTACATGTGTCCAGTGGACATGTGCAAAATGGACAGCTATGTATGGAGCAACATTTTTTGGGGGGGAACAGATTGCCCTCTTTTTTTAAGGTGAGAGTGGGATGTTGGGGAAGGATAGTAGGTATATTTGGGGAGGTACACTGGATAGGAAGAAAGTCAAGACAGACAAGACAACATACAGGGGCAGTATATTACACATGTGGGGGTTGAACACCTTGGACAGGGAGGGTTGTTTGGTAATCGAAGCCCGCGAGCCCCTAAATGGTTACAGTGGGACTGAGATCCCCACCCATGGGCAGTCACCACTTCATGGCCCTGAAGGTGGCTTTACTGGGGGCTGATAAGGAGAGGCAGGTTGGCCCTTTAATTGCATCACGTAGCCCTCAAGCTGGCATAGCAGATCTCTGAATTGCTTGTGAAGCTCATTATGCACCAGACCCTGGACCTGGCTTTGGGTGACAGGATCCTGTGTGTGTCTGCACCCAGAGCGGAATGAGCCCCATCCCCTGAGGCAATTCCACCTGAAGGTGGTGCAGGACTAGCGGATGAGGAGGTCCCGGGGTGGGTCCCAGACGTATTGGGGCCCAGTGCCATAGCCAGATGAGGTGGGAGAGGTGGATCCACCAGGATCAGCCTTCTCAGATGTGTTATAGTGTTGCAGTTTTAGAATATATGTTGGTTAGTAATGGTGAACACATTCCAGGATTAGTTATAACAGCATGTATGAGTATTCCCATTAACCCAAAACAACAGATTTGGAACATTTGCATAACACACAGAACACATGCATATATGGAACCACAGTGGGCATTACACCGGCATGCAGGTTACATTGATAGCAACAGGTCACCAATGATAGTATTTGATTAATTGAAATACATTTCAACATTTGTAGAACAACAGGACACGAGTTCAAACAGTAGGTTTGCTGAAAACATACCCATTCATTTATGTGTTTAGATTACTGGTGAAGATAAGGTGGGGGAGAGAGAGAGAGATGTCAGTTAAATGTAGATTCTTGCAGTGGTAACAGTTTTAATGATCATTGCTCTACTCATTACTCTACAGGTATTATTACAACAACCTATGGCCTTGGGTTAGGCAGTGGTATGTTTGTACACAATGTATAATTACAGCCTTCGTATAGCTACTTTATACTTTCTCTTACCTGGAAGACCTGTGGAGGGAATGTTTAATACCACATGACTGTTTCTACCCATATGCACATAGTCAAGGTTACATATGTGCACTCATACTCTGTGTGTGTGTTTGTTTGTGTGCACGTGCATGTGTGTGTGTGTGTGTGTGTGTGTGTGTGTGTGTGTGTGTGTGTGTGTGTGTGTGTGTGTGTGTGTGTGTCTGTGTGTCTGTGTGTGTGCTACTGCCATACTCTGCCTTGATTTCTATCAGTCAATCTGTTTGTTGGTAGCAGTGACCAGTAGCTTTCACAGCATGACACTTTTGAATATTTCCTGGGGGAGACCACTTGGTGTATGTACCTATCTTGCTGTCATTTGAAGCCTTGGGGTTGGACCATGGGTGTTGGACACCGTATAACTACAGCCTTCTTATAGCTACTTTATACCTTCTCTTACCTGGAAGAGCTGTGGAGGGAATGTTTGATAACACTACCTGACTGTTTCTACCCATATTCACATAGTGAGTGTTACATATGTGCACTCATACTCTGTGTTTGCATGTGTGTGTGTGTGTGTGTGTGTGTGTGTGTGTGTGTGTGTGTGTGTGTGTGTGTGTGTGTGTGTGTGTGTGTGTGTGTGTGTGTGTGTGTGTGTGTGTGTGTGTGTGTGTGTGTGTGTGTGTGTGTGTGTGTGTGTGTGTGTTTGTGCACGCTATTTCCATACTCTGCCTTGATTTCTATTGGTCACCCTTGTTGTTGGTAGCAGGGACTGGTAGCTGTAACAGAGTGACACTTTTGAATATTTCTTGGGGGAGACCAATTGATGTATGTTCTTATCTTGCTGTCATTTGCAGCCTTGGGGTTGGACCATGGGTGGTAGACACAGTAAAACTACAGCCTTCTTATAGCTACTTTATACCTTCTGTTACCTGGAAGAGCTGTGGAGGGAATGTTTGTTAACACTACCTGACTGTTTCTACACATATTCACAAAATCCTAGTTGAAATTATGCATACAGCTTACTACCACTCCCAAGATTCAAACCGTGGCTGTTTCTGCTAAAGATACAACCAGCTTGTGTTTCATCAGGAGGAGCTACTGAGAAACTGATGTTTTTCTTTTGAATGATTTATGTGTCATTCTCTCTTTGTTGTACAATATGACCTTGTAATTACAGCACAGTATGGAAAACAATGGTTAACACAACATTAATATTCACATATCAAATCTTGGTGCATGACATTTTTAATATCAGTTAGTCTCATGTCTTACAGAGACACTAACTTTGTCAGATGAGACTTGATTGTTTAATACTTTCAGAGCTATAGTTGCTAGGCATGACCTGTACACATTTCAATTCATATCATACCAGAGTAAACACAACCAGTCCAGGGTTTTGAATTTTATTGACAGGCAGTTACAGTTTTAATCATATATAACCTATATGAGACTATTACTGTAGTATTGTCTGCTGTATTCAGTACAAAGCCTACCCATTTTAATACTGCCACCTGACATTCTACTCCTTTATATTTATTTGCTATGAATACTACAAGCTAGATTGTTACTTACCAGCCTTGCGACACTGCCTTTGCAACCTGCTGGCATGGGCTTCCTGGTTTGCATTCCACTCAGCTGGAGCTGTAAAGAATATAGAGAAACATTTATGCATACCTATCCATCACATACACAGGCTGGTCTTTGGTAAACAGTTATTGATATGAATATTTACACATGCCAGGGACATCACCCCTCTGCCATGCTTCTTGGACCCACTGGTCCAAAAGCTCCCTCTTCCTCTGTTTCAAGTCGGCATAGTGGTGCCAGACCTGCTCACCAGTCCGAGGGATGCCAGTGGCACTGGTGAGGTCATGGGTGAGACTTTCCCAGGCCTCCACTTTATATTGGGAGCCCTGGTACTGGTCCTCCAGCAGTCTCATGTCATGGTTTTTAACAAGGAGTCCTACCATGACCTTGGACTCCTGTATGCCACAGTGCTGCACCTGAAAGCACATGCCCTCTCCAAAACCTGCCATACTGCCTATATTGGGGAGCTACAACCAGTTATGAGCTGTATTCCTGCCTTCAAGGTTTACATATGGCTGACTTCCTGCCCTTTACTGTGATTGGATGGTTTTGAACATTCTGATTAAGCTAAGCTATGTGCAAACCTGCTTAGCTAAGGTTGGCAGTGCTTAAAGTGGCAGGTTCAGCACTGTTTACCAATAGATAAATACACATAGCTGGACTACTCATTGCTTAGCAATCATATTTATACAATGCTTACACTTGGTCAGCATAGCTGTGCAATGCTGAGCATTGCTTATGTTTTATTTTATAGACTATCAACTGTATGGGATTAATTCATCATTACTGACATATTATAATTTTGTTTACCTTCCCTGACATCCCCAAATGTGCTTTCATTACATTTATTCTTGTGTGACTATACTGTATGGGGCACTTGTATTTATATGGGGGTTTCACAACAGTGACACCTCACATCTGGACCTACTGTGCTACTCTGGTTAACAAATATATGTTATTTACTACCTAATTATTAAAATTATTAAAGAAAATTAATTCTTTATTGGGGAACAAACCATAAATGACTACTTGCAAAGTGAACGCTCTAACCACTATTTCTGCATTGCTGTGTTTTGGGGTATATACCCATTTAGCTCCTTATGATGTGTAAGTTAGGCTGAGCAGAGCTGCGTTATGCACACACCCACTCAGCTATGCTTAAACTTTATTTCAGACTGAAAACAAAATTGAAACTGTTGTGTTTTATTTTTGTTCTGTAGGAATATGCACATTGATTTCTGCAACATTATCTGTGTGGGCTGTGTTTTTACAACGGTGATGGCATGGCAGGCTTTGCATTTGATGTATGCTCCACAGATACTAACAGTGTCTGCCATACCTCTCAACTGTACAGATTGTCACAGACTGACCAGATATTTGCCTTATATTTTTGGTCCATTTTTCATAGAATTGTGGCTTTCTGGCAGATTAGTGGCAAAGCATTAGGGACTGCATTAGGAAATAATGACAAACATTTGAGTTTTACACTTCATACCCTTTGTGTACTTCATGCTAATGTGAAGCCTGTCATTCTCTCAACTTTGTACATTTGTGAGAGCAATATCTCACATTTGTCCATGGCTTTGTCCAGATTACTTGTCCGGTTGACAAGTAATGGTATCCGAGGAAACTCTCCCTATATTTAGATTGCTGTACGGCAATTATGGAGGGCAGGGGGTGTGTTTATACTGAGAGCACTTCTCTCACATGCATCCTGTGCTTGTACACACAGACCATGCCCGTTTAAGAGTAGAGCAGCCCGCCTTCATGAATATGCAAGGTGAGCTGCTGCCCTACATGGACATGGTTGGTTCCATGCAAGAATAACTTATTCTTTCTTGGAACCTTTATGAATCCTTGGGACAGGCTTTCTTTTCTGTAACCAAGGTACAGGGTCAAGCCTAAGGAAATTTACTAACTGGCATATGTCTCAACTGTCCAGAGTTCTGCAGAATATCCAGATTTTTGCCTCACATTTTTGTTCTGTTTCTCACAAAATTTGTGGTCTTCTTGTAAATCACTGAAGATAGAAGTTTCTAAATAATCACATACATGTGCGTTTTAGACTTCATGTTGTTTGGAAAATGTTTGCTAACACAAATCCTGTCATTCTAGCAGCATTTGTAATCACAATAAAATCTGTCCCTATTTTCGGGCTTTTGTCCCCACATTATTTTGGACTTTGTCCAGATCTGAAAGGTATTCTAACTGTTCCCTAATTCTCTCTCTCTCACACACACACACACACACACACACACACACACACACACACACACACACACTTGTATTTCAATTCCACATGGGGCAGTGGAAAGTTGGAATGTTGGGATGGCAGAATGCCAGAAAGGAGTATGCAACAGGTGTGTGCATTGACATATGCAGGGACACGCAGACAGAGTGTTCTTAAAGAAGAGCACTCTTAAAAATCTGTCTCTACTTTTAGTTTAAGCTTTTTAATTTTAAATGTGAAAAGCTTTTAAAAAGCACAGCTGCACCCCTTTTTTGTTTGCACCCAGGGCAGACTGCACCCCATTAGTATGCCTTTGCATATATGTTTAGCCAAATGCTGTCCATTCACCCACTACCTACACTCCTCTTTGCCTTCTCTATTTATCTTCTTTCCTAACAGCTCCCTTGTAACCCTTTTTTCTTATTCTACCACTACACACACACACATACACACACACACACACACACACACACACACACACACACACACACACACACATGCCAAACACGATATAAGGCAATGTTCACCTTTTAACTAGATTTCATGTCTTCATGTGCACCTACACACTTCTTATATAACAACTCAGATGCTAAGCTAACAGAAAAAGAGAACACTGCAGCAACAATATCTGAAAACCATGAGATTTATAGTATCCTTAAAAACCGTGCTCTTCCTCTGTGGTACTCAGACTGCCATAGTACTAAATCTATCCCCACTTGCAAAATCTGAAAATGATCTCTATCCATACCAATTTAAAAAAAATCAGCTCAGCATCACGCATCTTAATTGTTTGGCTACTTCACTTTTCACAGGCCAGTGTTACCATTTTGGGGTTCCCAGCAAGTGTCAAGTCAGGGTCCCCCTGGACACGTCCAATCTAAGAATCACCTTGTCTCCTCTCCTAAGCAACATTTTAGTTCATGCTGCAAAGTTTTATGGGTAGTATGCACAAACTAAACTCTATCTACATTTCTCTTATAACTTGACAGGCCTGTGCACCACACTACACTGGCCCATTTCACAAAGGGTCATTGACAGCTACTGGCAGTTAGTTGTAATAATGATACATTACAACTACTCTATGCACATGGCTTGCCTTAGGTAAAATGGTGCCATAGGCAAAGAGTTATGTGGCACCCCCAAAGCTTACTGTTTCAACCCCATACACATCCTCCAGTGCTCCCACAATTTACCCCATCCCAGGCTCCTCACACCATGCACATTACTTTGTTCTTCCTTTTCTCATATTTGGACTTACTCTTCAGAATTTTAAAGAAGCTGTGGCTTTCTATATGCTCTTAAGTCTATTTTAAAGTCTTTTTTACAACATCTTCATCCAGTGATATCTAAAATGAAAATCATGATTAAGGAAAGAAATTCAGTGTTGTTGTTTATCATTACTTTTCCATTGTATCCTTTTGACACACCTTACCTGGCCAAAAGATTATAGTACAGTAATAGCTCTGTAGAAAATAGCTCAATTAATCATGGAGGGGGTTCTGGGGCCTGCCAGTCACCCAAAAGCCAGAAGGTTAAAATGTCTAAGGAACATTTTTGAGCATTTTCCTAATCCTTTGATCCAATGGTGGCCTGAACAAAAAGTCATGAGTAAGAAAAGAATTTCAGTCTATTTTTTTCTTTCCAGGAAGATGTAAGTTGTACCCAAGTTTTAATGTTCAAAGATGACAAAACAATAACTCATAATAAACTAACAAGATGAATCTTTGAGAGGATGCAAAAATCCTAGCTGAGAATAATGTCCGCCTCCTTATACAATCTCCCCTCCACCCCAAAAAGAAGACAGTCTAGACTGGAATGAAAGGAGAGGTTTAAATACTCAGAGTCATATATTTCAAGTGACTGTTGTCATATATATATATATATATATATATATATATATATACAGAGAAAGAGAGAGATATAGACATACATATACATAGTATGTCTCCATACTCCTCATTCCTGCACCACAAAGGCAGTTACCTGTATATGTGCCTATTGTGTTGTGAGGAAAATGAAAAAAAAAATAGTGATCGTAGTAATGTATTCCAACACAGGCTATAGTAACCTTTGTTTCACACATCTGAGTTCTGCAAGAAAAGCAAAATTTACAATGACTACACTGTCCTCAGCCACATCACAAGATCACAAGCTATAATGCCTTCCACTGAGGTTTGATTATGAGGAAAATTAAAGAAGCAACAACCACACTATCCACAGATCCCACACAAGTTATGGCAACCATCTGTGCACATCTCTGAGCAGGTCTAGTTTTAGAATGGGTGGAACTGAGGGTAGAGGCTACCACTAACTCCATGCTAAAATCCATTTATAGAGTCAGCAGTTTGGCAGCCACCAAATCCCCAAACACTCTAAAGGTTTGAAAAGTCTGCAATGCATTGTATGCCTTATTTTTAAAAGATAATTCCATGTCTACTGTATTTTTACTGATACCCAGAAGATTTATGTCTGTGCCCTGAATTACTGTGTGCACAGATAAAAAAATCAGTGTTATTTTGCACACACATACACACACACACACACACACACACACACACACACACACACACACACACACACACGCACACACACACGCACACGCACATGCACACACACACACACACACACACACACACACACACACACACACACACACACACACACACGCACACACACAGGGAAACTGGAGGAATGTCAGGTCTCCTATTGCATGTCTTTAAGGTGCTAGAAGAAACTAGAGCACATAGATAGACACACAAGCAGAGACAGACAGGCAATGGAGACTCCACACAGAAAAAAACACACTCTATAAATCAACTAGAGCAAAGCATGAGAAATGGCACTGTGACTCATAGTGCCACTCTGACAATGAGCCAGATTCTTTCAAACATACCTCTTCTTGCCAATCAACCAAAGATAGCCAACTGTTATGTGTAAAGTCTATGTTTGTGATTGTAAGTGAAAGAAATTATGGCCAATATATCCTTAACTACACTGCTACCACGCCCACCACACACACACACACACACACACACACACACACACACACACACACACACACACACACGCACACACGCACACACGCACACACGCACACACACACACACACACACACACACACACACACACACACACACACAGAAACACAAGCACAATGGCAGTGCCAATGAAGTTTGTGATAGGAAGTGAAACAAATTATAGCCAGATTGTTAGTCTTACTCTGCAGCCCCCCACCTTACATAAGAATAAGCTACAGCAATACTAGTTTTACATTGATTTCAGCAAAGAGTATTACATTTTGTGACACTGGTATTGCCACACCAGATCAGTAACTGCAGTTTAGTAGTCATTAGGACTAGTGCATACGTGTCATTGTCCCTGCCACTGATGTAACAGAATGTCTCTGATTTTGCCTGATATTTTTGTCTTGTCAATCATAAAAAATGTTGATTTGATGGTAAACCATTCAGGGTTACAATCAATAATGCCAGACTTTAGAGTTTCACACTTCTCATTGTCCAAGAACTGTATATTGATGAAAATGTTTTATCCTATTAACTTTTTAAGTGAATTAATTAGAGGAATATTTTAAAAAAAGTGTCCCTCATTTTGAGCCCTTACTCTGGTATTGCTGGGTCTGGTCATGGAATTAAGGGTGTCCTGATAGCTCCTCCATCTATGCTTTTGCCTGTAGTTTTTTTTTATTTTTTTATTTTTTGTTTTAAATACTTTACCCACTTCCCCTTCCTTGCCCCCATATTCATTGATTGCACCTGAGGGAAGCTCCCTTCTTTGGACCATACCTCCTCTTAAGGAACATCATCAAAGAGTACCCTCCTGCCCAGGACATGCATTCCTCTACCTCCCTATTGCTCTATCAGTCACCTGAACCACTAAACAAATCCGAGCTGGCTGAACTATAGTCAGGACTTTATCCATCTGTGCCACCAGTATTATAATATCTGATGTCCGGTAAGTACGTATAAAACTCTCTGAAACAGAAAACCATCTCAGAGGGTCAGTTGTATCTATTCTTCTTAAAATCTCAGGTAAGCACTGAGATTGTCACTCTGGGCTGCTGATCTTTAAAGCTAACCTTGCTTATGTCTATTCACTGATTACTGGCTTTATCTTAACAATATCATATCACAGTCCTCTTGAGAATGAAGCACACATATAATCAGAAAATAGATAATCTTTTTTTTTTTCTCATTTTTCCCTTCAATTGACAGGTGCTTTTGTGGGGCCTCCAAGCAGTCATGGTTGAATAGGGAAATCATCACAGCTGTGGATAGTGTGGGTGCCTAAAGCCAGCTATGATGTTAGTTTTGGTGGAGAGAGTACCCACCAACATGATTTAACTAAGTCAAGGGCACTATATCAGTAGTAAAACATAATGAAATTATGAAGCCTGTAACTTGACAAAACACTGTTAATACAACCAAAAACACTGTTAATACAACCAGGGATATCTTTGAATTTTAAAGGAGCAGAAGTGACATCAGTCTTCAGGATTCATCATTCTAAGTGTTATTATTATCCACCTGGTATATTAGTACACGAGATTGCTGTATTAGCTTTTGTGGTTTGACAAGCATGTAACAAAATATCATATAAGACAACTTGCTGTGGTTGGGGTCCACCCCCAAGACCAGTGGGCCCCAATGACTGCAGGGTTTGTTGGTATCTAAACCTGACTATTACTTTTACCATCCCTCCCTTCCTCTAACTTTTCTAGAATTAGTCTTATAACACATATACAAAGAACTATGAGTCTGTTCCTATGTAAAACCCCTCATCACCTGAGACCTGTCAGCAGTCATACCACTGTATTTTTATATAATTTGCCCCTTTATACAGTCTCCTTACATTGCCTAAAAGGATACCATCCATGGCCATATCCTATAATAACTCTGACAGAATAATCTGTCCCACCTTGTTGAAAACCTTCTGGCCATCACAAAATGCTGCATTTTCTCTGACTGCACCCTTCCTGCTTTCTCTGAAAATATCAAGTAAATCGTAGTAGTGAGTTAATGATCTTGCTCCCTGTGCTTCACATATAGGAGACTCATCTATTACATTTGGGAGTATTATAGCCAAACTAATAGATAATTCTTATAAGCTAAACTCTACATTTAAAAAGGTCGGCATTTCTGTAAATATTCTGTTTTTACCTTATCTCAAATCCTATAAAATGTACTAAAAACTAAATCACTCTTAAAATTATAACTGTAATAAAGTCCATAGTAGATGCTCCTTCATAAATTACTGACAGTATTTTATGAACTTCAAAATGTGGTTCCTAATACCCTCTCATTTTTTGATTCTGAAAAAAAATAATTTCACTTCCTCCTCAGTTTTATAGATACTATCTACACCACGTCATTACTAATTTCACCTACACTAACCACAGTACAAAAATAGTTTTTACAGCTATACATATATATTCAGTCATTACCTTCTGTTTGTCCAAACGATATTATCCTGTTTCACTTCATTAGCCTTCATACGTTCTCCTGCTCATGCTTCTCAGACAAATGTACTTCAGTACTTTTTCCTCTTTCAACATTTTCAAAATCAACATTTTTAAACACAAAAAAGAATATCTAAAAAAGATCATTAATATTTCGTATGACGCTATTCTCATGTTGTCCTATACCACTTTGACTTTTTTCCTTGCCATTCATCTAGAACTATCATCTTGCTTTACAATGTTTTTTTTACATTCTAGCACATAAATATCTATCACTTGTATTAACATTTTTTACCATATCAACTTTTAAAATATTTCTCCCACTTATATTTAGGTTTATGCAATTCTCGCTATAGCTTTTCTTTCCACTACAAGATTTTTTTTTATCATACAACAGCATTACCTTGTACTTCCACATATCTCCTCTCTACTTTTCACATTTCTCCAAATAAATTTATAATGGGTCTACGAAATTCATGTCAACCAAAATACATTGACTTAGTAAATGTCAGCACCATATAACACATGCTGAGCACTGGAGACAGTGAAAGCAAAAATAAAACAAAACAAACTTAAACCATTATTTGTTGCAGGGGGCAAGCTCCCCTGCACTCTCACATCTTCTGCTAATTATATGCATTAACTGTGAGATCCCACAATATCGGGCAAAGGGCATATTCCCCAACTCTGAGAATTCTGCATTCCTGCACACTTGTAGACCATCTGTTTAATAGATTAAGTTTTGTTGAATAAACAGATGTCGACCAAAGCTAGTGTCTACAAAATGCAGTGTTGCCATTTATAATGCCACTTACTAGTAATTAGATATGCCATTAAGCTCTGTCCACTGATTCACTTTTTAACATTGCTAGATACAAGGAATATGATATGTTTCATATTCAGTAACTGTCTCTCTCACACTCTATCATTTATCTTGCCGTCTTTATTACTCTTCTCAGTCTTCAACTTTGGATTGTTTTTATATCTTTATATGATTTACTTATGTTTCCTTTGCTTTCCTACTTCATTGTTAAAATTTCCTTAACATGTTTTCTTTTATTTGATACGGTTCTGTTTACCCCTGCAAACATATCTTCCATTTTATTTTATGTGGAGCATAAGTGTTACCTTTCCCTCCATCCACATTAACTGCTAGATATCTACCATCTCTTGCCATATCTCCACTGCAGTGCGAAACTTCCATTACTTTCTAGGCACATCTTCAGTTACCAGCAATCTGTTTATCTCTGCTGAATTCCAAAATACTGTCTCTCCATTCTTCCCTAAAAACATATAATTATTTCCTTCTAATTTCACTATCATTAAAACAAGAATATATATTGGATCTTTCTATGATCTCCTAACAAATTAACCATTTTCTTTGTGCTACTAAAGTGTTTGTAATTAAAAGGAATTGTTTTTAACAACTGTCCTACTTATTTTAACCATTAGTATCTTGCTACTCTTACAATCTTTTGGCCGCAGCTGATTTCATCTCTCTATTTCTTGACTTACTATATTCCTTAATCTGCCCTTTTGTCTACTAGACTTTTTATACTCTTTTCACTGTAGAACCTATGATGAATACATACTGCTTTGGTTTCTGAAATCTTACAAGCAGACAGGTATCTTTCTCAAAGAATCACCCCCTCCTTGGTGTTCTTTTCTATTAAGCCTTCCTTTTCCAATAGGGCAGAAGTATGATTCATTTATTTTCTGCATTCCCTGACCCATTTCTTATTATTGTCTCACATTCATTAAATTTGTGATTTCCTATGTGCTAACAACATTCACACAACCATATTGCACTCCTTTACATCTCTTCCTTATAAAAAATGATACATTTTACATTTAGGGTCGTATTCATGAAAACCTGCACTTAGTGCATCTATAATGTGTGCAAAGCATTTTGCACCTGTCCTCAAAACAAGGATAAGCAGCACAGCATGCTAATGAGGGCAGAGGTAGCCAAATTACATGCTGATTAAGCAATCCAATATGATGGAACGAGTACACTCAGTCATCTCTTTTGTCCTGAAATCCAAACCTCTTTGAATATAGTCATGAAGACACTTAGAAAAAATGCTAGTGGCTGCTGTCATCATTAATTGCATGTGCAACAGGTTTTAATTCAAGGTGCTGCTGCTGCTGCCTGACCTTGGCAGGGAAGGAGAAGGGTATTCAGACCCTATTTCACTTATTGTGGACTCCATGATACTGAAAATGAAGAGTGATATAGGGTGGACACGGATACACTAGAATAAATATGCAACCTCGGTCACCCTTACCTGAGGCCCCTGGGAAATCATGAAGAACCCATCCATGTGGAAACAAAGGTATGTGTAGCCTTATGTTTATGAGCTACAGGTACTCTCCAGAGACACACAGGGAACATATTAGGAGTGTCACAGGCCTCATCTTCTAGAATCATACATCAGTTTCTAAATGCAGTGCTACAACATGCAAGGAATCAGATCCATTTCCCATGTACCCCAGAGACAGCAACAATCAAGCAGCAATTGTATGCCATCCCACACATTCCATAATATTCTGGGAACCATAGATTGCACACACATAGAAATAAAAACCCCACCTAGTGAACAGGGAAGCAGGTATTTCAATAGAAATGAATACCACTCTATCAAATGTCATGTTATCTGTAATTCCCAAGGAATCATCTGCAATGTGTGTGCAAGTAACACTGGCAGTTTCTATGACTCAAACATATGGCACACCTGTGATTTGTACACAAGGTTTGCTAGTGGTGAATTTCCACAGGGCCATATAGTTGAGGATGCAGGTTATGTACTGGAACCTTGGCTCATGACACCCAGGAGAAACCCACACGGCCCCACTGAGCAAGGATACAATGATTTCCATGCTCAAATTAGGAATATTGTAGAATGTATATTCAGCTTGCTCTTATCAAGGTTACAATATCTAGACAAATCAGGAGGTGATCTGTAGTAAAACCCAGCCTTCTCTGCCAAATTACTCACAGTCTGTGCCATGCTGCATAATATAATTATCAGGAAACAGGTTCAACAAGGACAACATGGCCCAGGACCACAGTTCTGAGGACCAAAGGTATGCTCAGCACCTCAAGCAGATACAGATGATGAGTTGAGGGAGAACCACCAGCTGCAAATGGTGCTGGCAGATGTAGGCATTCACAATATGCCACGGCTCTGGCTAAGAGACAAAGGATAGAACACGCAATTACTACCTAACTGAAAAACTAAGATCCTAAGCACATACGCATATTAAAAATGATGTCTTCTAAAGTTGTGTTCCATCTGCATCAGACAGCATCAACCCCCAAGGAGACATCTCGTGGCTGCAAGTATTAATAAGGGAAGTACTGAATCTTTAAAAAAGATATCTAGAAATAATTTCTCTCATATACAAATATTTATGTCATAAAGACCCACACATGCTAAAGATCATCTTGCCCATACCACCTCATACACACACTTTTTATATTAACAATTAGTACTGAATTATCAAAATGTGTTGCTACAGGCATTGTATACTTGCTTAACAACCAGTTTAACGTGGCTTAACTGTACAGTAATGTTAGCATTAACTCATGACTGATTCATGCTATATACATATATGAACTACCCAATACTGTGAGTCGCACGTTTCAGTTAGTCAATGTATATAAACCAACAGTAAGCAGGTCAAAGTTAGCATAATTTGCAGATGTATAGTAGCAAGCAATTATTATCTATCTATTATGACTGTATTTTTACTAAGAATAATATACCAAGTACAATGAGGGTCAGGAAGTAGATAACCAATAATTTACAACTAAGCAGGAAAAATAATTACCAATTACACATTTTTTGCAATACATTTGATGAAAGTAAGTATCTGACTAAGTAAACATTATAAATCCACTCTGTGCATCAGATATAGGCAATCCAAAGTCACAAAGAAGGGCACAAAGGGCATGATACAGTCATCATCACTTGCACTGAGTAGGGAATGGGGAGGGAGGGTTACATGAGGGCAAGTTTGACACCAAACAATGAGTATGCATGAGAAAGAAACTGGTTGTTAAGCAAGTATACAATGCCTGCAGCAACACATTTTGATAATTCAGTACTAATTGTTAATATAAAAAGTGTGTGTATGAGGTGGTATGGGCAAGATGATCTTTAGCATGTGTGGGTCTTTATGAACACAATCAAAACACCTGTGCTAGCACTATATTCTTGCATCACAGACAGGTGTGAACTGTGTCCCAGACCATAGAAACTACCTCTGCTAGGAGTTGCACTGCTAGTTCCATAGCCCAGGCAAAAAACTGGAGTGCTACCTGAATGTGAACAACTACTTCTGGATGAGCTGCCATCATTTCAATGTCCAGGACAAAAGTCTACTCTCCAGTTTCTATCTCAGTATCTCTTCTCCCCACCCCTCTCACTCACTCTATAGACATACACACACACACACACACACACACACACACACACACACACACACACATTATATATATATATATATATATATATATATATATATATATATATATATATATATATATATATATATATATATACACACACACACACACATGGATTCACTTCATAACACTGAAAACTCAGAACACTGAAAATGAGAAAACATCATAATATAGAAGACCAAAACACTGAAACTTCAAAACACTGAAAACTCAAAACACTGAAACTCAAAACACTGAAAACATATCATACATATACTGAGTTTAAACAACATAAATCATAGCACTTTCCACCAAGTGTAGCAGGGGGTCAAGCCTCCTTGCACCCCCACAACCCTGCTACTTAAATATATCAACTCCAATATTGCACTTAGTGTAGTGTATTGCTTGTGCCCCAAATCTCCACATCTGTGTACAGCATTTTATGTGAGCCAGATATTTTAGTTGCCACAGCCTTGTGTCAGATGAAACACAAGAAAAAGAAAAAAAGTAAATTAAGCAAAAAGTTAATGGTAACAAAAGAAACATGTATTAATTTATGCTGCCATCATGCACCAAATAAATTAAAACATAAATCCCTCTGTGAGTTCATGCAGGTAATACATAAATCTCACCCTGCAAACAACATAAATTAAAAGCACTGATAAAATTCTGTAAGGATGACAATTGTGTAATGTAATATCATACGGCAGCATTAACAAAACAATATACTTAATTAAAATTAATTAAGTAATTTGTGCTGATGGCAAGCAGATATCTATCACAGGCTTAACATTTTTATTGGGCTACAGATATAACCCCCCCCCCCCGACATTGATAATAGTGATATAACAAGTTTCTGGAACAAGTCTTCATATTCTCAGAGAAATGTTTCTATAATGGCAGGCAGGTAAGACTTGCTTAAAAAAATATTTATTTATTTATTTATTTTACATTTGTTAACCAGGAAATTCCAACTAGACCAGGTCCATTTTCAGCAAAGGCCGGGGGAGAAAAGCTCCGGGATCAAGTTATACAAATACAGTACATCCAGCATAATACACAAAACAGGTTACATCATGTATGCTGAGCATAGTAATATAACGAGAAATTAATAAAACACTCCATGTAAAAGAAGATATAGAACATAGTTAAAAAGACAATGTCAGTTATACATTGGTAAGAGAAGAAAATATATCCAGTAAGATTCTACAGTTAAAAGTACCTTTTCAGGTTACCAAGCCTATTGTGGATCCAGCATGTGATCAGAGAGGAGTTTGGGGAGTTAATAGCAGTGTGGGCAGGGTTATGTGATACAAGGGCATAACCAGGTACTAAGAAGATGCGATTTGTGGGAGTTTTTGAAAATGGATGTAGAGGGGGCAGTGGACACAGATAGGGGAAGAGAGTTCCAGTTTCTGGAAATAACTGATATACACAGCTATGGCAACAGCAATGGACAAACAGTGAAGACAGCAAAAAATACTGTCATGAAATTGAATCCATCAGTGATGTAAAAAGTAATTCCTTTGGAAAAAAACACCAACATATCTAGATGATTGTCACTGATGAGGTGACAGCCCAATCCCATGGATAAAAATGGGAAAAAGGGGTATAGATGGATGGATATCTTTACAGCACATCAGTTCTTGAAGTAGACAAAAGCACTGGAAGTCAAATAGCAGTATCAAACAGTCTGTGGATTCAGACCATTTCCCCTACTGCAATACAACTGCCTTGCCTACATGATGAGCTTATACAGTGTAGATTCAGCCTTGTGAGCATTGCGAATGCACAAATCAGGTGTGAGCTCATTAGCTTTCACGAATCCCACAATCTGCACTAAGAGCTAGGCAGGTCAACATGGGGGTCTATATTATTTGATTGACCGCTTAGAATGTCAAACGTGTAAACGTTGACATCTAAGGGTCGAAAACTGACAATGCCGAACAGCCAGTTAAGCAAATTCTTTCACTGGGAAAGAATTTGCTTGGCTATTATCAAGAGTTTGCCCTTTCCTCAATGTAGACCGATTTTGGAGATGGTATATTTAGTTAGGGCAGGGTTGGGGGGATAGCCCCCCACATCAGGGGGTGGGGGTGAAGCTCCCCCACTTTTTTATGGCTTGGAAGTCTGTGTTACTTTGGTCTGGTCAAGCGAATTATTTCCCAACGAAAGAATTTGCTAATTGGCCATTCAGCATTGTCAGTTTTCAACCCTTAGCTGTCTACATTTAGGCATTCAACAAGTTAAGCAGTCAATGATTTAACTTAGACCTGAACATGGAGTGAGGACCTACACGATTCTTTGTACAAGTCCTAGTAGTGCAAGAACAAGCTTTGAGAAGTGTCACCTGCAAGGGATTGCAAGTGTGAATAATTAGTCTTACTGCCGGAATAATTAAGTGTTTCACACTCCTCCTGCTTTGATTTGCACATACAGAGGGTGCATTAGGGAGAATAGACTTAACAAAATGTTAGGTGTTACTTTGAATGACTTTGGAGAGAACCCATTATAAAATTTGTGTTACTAAATGCTTTTGATATAACTGTGCCTCTGAGTAAAAACTTGTCTGTAACTCATATGAAGAACATAAGTCTTAAAATAACACAAGCGCATGTCAAAAGAAATCCAAATGGCATTGCATATTTTTCATACTTAGATAAAAATGAGAATAATGTTCACCAAAATAAGGTCAGAAAAAAACTGTAGTGTTGAAAACAGTTTTTGTTATTGTGACAGGCATTATTAGTCGAACTGTTGCAAATATAAGATTCATCTACACCTCTCCTACTAATTTACAAAGGACACCTGTGATAAAAGGCTTATGTAGGCCCTTTAATGTAAAGTGATATAATGTCACCTCTTGAGCATATGCAAGCTACTTTTTTTCCTTCATGAACAGTCTATAGAGAAATAGTGAAAACTGTCTTAAATGTATCATGTTAATTCCATGGTATCAAGGTTAAAATCTAGATGTGATGATGTTTGTGTGCCATTATTAATGTGCAAATTTTCATGTTATAAGACAACAAAAGTTGAGAGAACATCACAAAGAGATACGCTAATTTTTTTTTTGGGGGGGGGGTTGTCCTTTGAGCATTGCTTAGCATTGTCCACTGGGGCTTGTCAGCGGCCACCAGCAGTGAACTCACCCGCCAACATAGTGTACATTTCTGCATACTTTCCCCTGTGTCCTCCTCTCTATTTGCTCCCATTTTCACCACTGTCATGTCAGTCTCTTTTTCACACATTTAATCTGGTTGAAAAATAGAATCACACACGATATGAATGGCCAAAAATGGCCCATACAACAAGTCTTCACTTTTTGTACTAGGGACTTATGAGGAACTTGGCATTACGCACAAATGTGATAGTGAATGGCATTTCACATCCCATGGTAAAAACTGGTGAATTTTTGCCATCACTCACACTTGTCCAGTTGTCTTTGAACAAATGTGCTTAAACCTGCTGCACTATAGTAATACAGAGTAAAGGTACTACTTTAAGACACTGTAACACTTATTAAGTTGCCAGATGTCATGACATGAAAGTTCTTATGTGGTATGTTGAGATAATTCACATTTGTAGACTGCTATTTTAGTATAGTTCCAAAGAGTTTGATTCCAGAAGTATGTCAAATGTTATCTTATATTACTAGTATGTGTGTCAGTACAAACATCTATATTTCTTTCAAATTACAGTATTTAATGAACCAAGTAAGAAAAGAAAATTAAAGTATACTATACAATGTTAACAGTGAAGCTCTACAGCATTTGTATTGATAAATTAGCTAAGATGAAATACCTAAGGATAACACACACCAGAATGATGGTCTGAAATGTCCCATAAATAAAAGTTTTTGCCTGTCTCTGTCCCTGTCTTCATCTCTCTCTTGTATCTTCTATCCTTCTGTCTCATTATGTTTTACTCTTGGATATTTATTAGGCTGCTGAATGTAATGTTCACTTCATGGGATTATTAGTCATTACACTGAAAAAGCCTAATGCCTACGTTATCCATTGCTTAAAAATCTGTCTTCGCTGTCCCTTCAAATGTGTGATTTTAAGTTTGTAAAGTAGAACTTCCTAAGTAGTGTGCTGTGATAATGCTTGGAGCTATAGACTGATTTTTGCATACTGTCACAAGTTCTAATCCAGAATCCCCATATGCAGAAATGTTTCCTGTCTGTCTCTCTGTCCCCTTCTCTTTCTCTCTACCCCCTTCTATGTTATCAGTCAGAGTGTTCATCATTTACATGACGCCTGGCAATGAGCAACAGTGCTAACTTACTGTAAACGGAAGCTCACATGTTCTGACAAAATCTTGTGAGTTTTGCCTTAAACTGCATTGGCTCAGTCAGCTTTGTGCAAATGTGCCTTACCCCACTGCACTATAGCAAAACAGAAGTACCTAAGTGTGATACAGTTACTTTTATATATCTATATGGCTACTGGGTGTCATGTACACCCTATGGTTTGTTTGCAATTAATATAACTGTGATGAAAGTTGATGCCTATATTTTCCCTTTCTTAAACTCGTTGTCAGTGTCCTTTAAAATGTCTGATAGTAACAAAGGAAAATATGAGTACCTAAGTGATAAGAAGACACAAGCATCCTTGCTTCTTAGTGTTTCCATTATCAGGTTCTGCACCAGCATTCACATGATTGGTCCCTGACATGTTACATACTCATTCACAATCTGATGATATCTGCCATAACATTATTTTGGGAGATTGGGTACAATCCAGCCTTTATGTGCTAACAAGAATATTCCAATGGGTGTATTTGGACAGTATTGTTGCTATACACACATAAGGTGCTAGGATCAATGTTATTACTTTGCCATCAATGTTCTGAAGTATATTAAGTATGATTCATACATGTTTGTAATAGATATGTTGAATGCATTACTTAATCATGTTATTTAAACACATCAAATTGCATAACAGCAATTGCAACATGACTCAAATACATGGACAGTCACCAGATATTAGGTCTGTGTAGCTATACACCTGTATCATTCATATAATAATTAATGTAAAGCAAGTAAGAGAAATGTGTAAATCATGATGAATTAAAATTAAGACCACACATCTCTGTTCTGCATTTGATCAGAATCAGACCTATTTGTATGCATGAAGGTTAACATGACACACAGCAGACTAATGTTAATTCCTGTTCTAGTTCAAATACACATGTTCACTTTTCTACATCTTAATTTGTGGTGTGATCATCACAACAGATGTACATTTCTAGCAAATCATTGAGGTTTGAAGTCAGTCAGTAGTACCTTACGTTGATGTTTATCCATTGTGCAACTCAGCTCATCAGCAGTGACGTTCAGGGGGAGATTTAAAAAATGTGAGTGGATTTTATAACTTCTGTATGTGTTAGTAGACTGTTGTACTCGAGATATGTGTATTTCTGCATGCTGTTGACTGAATGCATCATTTTGTAAAGTTATGTCTGCAGTCCAACTGGGAAATTCTGTACAATGGTATACAACACATTCACACAAAATCCACTAGTGTTGAACAGTGCAGTTTCATATTTTTCATGTGTCTGGTTATATTTTTTGTGCACATGTTCCAGCTATGAGCATATATGATTAATGTTTACATATATTGACCCTGAGGTGAATACTCATGAATGCTTGGTTGTCAGTCCACTGTTTCACAACTGTGATTGTCATCCAAACAGAATACTGTGACAATGGTAGATGTCAATTACATTACGTAATCACATGTGATCATCACATTGTTGTTATGTCTAACTGTCAAGACACATGCCTTTTCACCCAAAATTGTGATGCACACTAAGTTCTGCGCAAAATGTTGATATGGTTATCCTTACAAATGTGCATTTTCACACATTTAAATTCAGACTTTTCCTGTGGTACTTATGGTTAAAATTGCCTTCTTCAGATTATGTAAATAGATAGATAGTTGGTTTGAATCAAGCAATGCTGAACTTTCATGTGTGTGTGTGTGTGTGTGTGTGTGTGTGTGTGTGTGTGTGTGTGTGTGTGTGGGTGTATGCATGTGGCTCAGGTGTCAGGTGCATATGGCTTCAACAGATGTGTTGTATCCACTTCCACTCATAAGAAACATTTAAAATAGGAAACGAATGTCCATCACTTCATGTCACTTTTAACCCAAATATCTTCTCTGCAACACATCGATGAGGTCATCCTTTCAAAAGAGCACTCTCTCACTATAGAAGTCAAACTTCTCCTATGGCTCACAGGTTTGCAGGGTACACACTGTAGCACACGTATAAATCAACTAAAACAAAGAACTTGGCATATGCCACAGCTAGGAGTATTCACGTTAATGAACAAAAATAAAAGCAATCCCCACTTTAATGCTTCAAAGACAATTTTGATACCGAAAGATAAAAGTGATCTTAAAAACCCAGATAATTATAGACCCATTTCACTCTTGAACATTGACATGAAAATTATGACATCTATCCTGGCAAAAAGACTGAAAAGGGTCACAAATCTAATAGTCTCAGAGGAACAGGCAGGGTTCATGGATGGAAGACAGACCACTGATAATACATTAACGCTTCACACATTAATCTCCTATGCCAAATTAAAAAATTTCAATATTTATGCACTCATAATTGACGCACAGAAAGCATTTGACAGAGTTAACTTGGTATATTTATTTGATATATCATACTTCAATATACCCCAGGATTTTATCTTAACATTAAGGAAAATATATAATAACGCATATACAAATGTATTTATCAATCAAGAATGCTCTAAAAGAATACAAATTAAAAATGGTACCCGACAAGGGTGCCCTTTATCTCCTATTTTATTTAATCTCTATTTGGAACCATTATTTTTACATCTTAAACAAAATGTTTTTTACAATCCCCCAATATTATATGGTATGAAGATAAATATGGCTGCTTTTGCAGATGATTTAAATATATACTGTACCACACCTGTATCAGATACTGAGAAAATATTAAAAGCAGTAGAAGACTTTGAGAAAATCTCTAACTATAAACTTAATTTTAAGAAATCCAAAATATTCCCACTAAAGACACCTACACCATTTTCATTGCTACCATTGATTGGACAAGTAATGATGGAAGAGAGAACAAAATATCTGGGTATTATATTTTCAACTGATAATAGAGATTTTTTAATAAATAATATTAAATCAACTTGGGATCAGATAACATTAGATTTGAAAAGATGGAGTAAACTGAAACTACCAGTGATGGCAAGAACTGCAATTATCAAAATGAATGTTCTTCCAAGAATATTATATATACTTAGAGCCACACAACTTAGAATCACAAGGAAATTTTTTAAACAGCTTCATATAGGACTAGGGAGATTTATTTGGGAGCCTAGGAAAACGAGGATAACATACAAGAAATTGATGGCTCCGAAAAATAGGGAAGGCCTAGATTTACTGGATTTTGAAACTTATTACTTGATAATTAATGCTAACAGAATTTTAAGGGCGATTCACTTTGATAAGGATAGTCTGAAATGAGCACCCAAATGGTTGGTCTTAACATATAGACATGTAACTAAAGTGGGAATTAACTGTAAAGCTCTACCCTTTTTGAATAGAGGAACACTCAGTAAATTTGACTTAATGGAACACATAAAATGTTATATAACTTCAATTCAAAATCTTTTTACCTCATTAAACTTATTAAAGTATATGATGGTATTTCAACCACTTCACAAGAACCCAAACATATTATTAGGGGATAAATTGATAGACTTACAGAAATTCCCTCTAATAAAAGATTTAATCATATTGGATTTCTACCCCTTGCTTGGGATATCAGTTCACGATATTTTAAAAGAGAAAAGTCTCCCTATTTCCTATCTAATTATCATGAGACAATTAAAAGATCTGGCTACAAATTATTTTAATAACTTTGAATTTAAAGAAGAGGAACTAAATATCTGTTGTAATCTTTGGGAAGCTCTGATACAAGACAAAAAATATATAACTTCCTCATATAAACTGATAAAAGAGATGAAGTATAATAAACATATTATTTTATCGAATTACTGGAGGGAAAAGTTAACGTTAGTTGATGATAAGAAGATCTTGGAAGCATTTAAACTAACATTAAAGTCTGTATCGCTACAAAAATTATTATTTACGCAACTGATGATATTCAACAATGCCTATTATACCCGTCTTACTCTTCATAAATTTGATTCAAAGAACTTGCCTAACTGTCCATACTGCATAGACCAGACAGCTGACCTGCTTCACATGTTTTGGAGTTGCAAATGCATTTTTAAACTTTGGAATTCATTAAAACTGCAATTACAGAAATGGGCTACCAACAATCAACACTCTCTTGGGAATTCATGATTCTACATATTCCCCCAGAAAATCTAGACAAATCAAAAAAGATCATAATCATGAATATTTGTTTATTAATGAAACTATACATAGCTTCAAATTGGTTGAACCCGACTCAGACATCTTGGGAAAATTTTAAAACATTAGCTATAAGACATATATTAGCCCACAAACTGTTACTCAATGACCACAAGAAAAACATAAATAATATTAAAATATGGGAGCAAATCTTTGATATTGTGTTGGCCTAGAGGTTCTTATCCACTGTTACTTAGGATATATATTTATAAGACAGACTCAATCTTAGATTAGTTATTGATTGTAATAATATTAAAAACTGATGGTATTTCCATGTTATATTTCATTATAATAATATGTTTTAATATATATTGTTTGTATAACTTTTGGAAGCAATCTTGTAAATATTGCATATATATATAGTAGTGTGTAGTGATGTAATTGGAAAATAATAAAGACTGATTATTGGGAAAAAAAAAAAATAAAAGCAGAATGTAAAGAAATGATAAGCGCTTTCAATGCTATTTCAGGCAGCTTCTTCAGCCCTAATTAAAACCATTAACTGAATCCTATTTAAAATCCAGATAAACCAATTAGATAAAGCATTCACTCTAGGAGTTACAATCCACAGCAATCAAATCTAATTACACAATAACTTGTTAAAAACACTGCTAAAACTTAGTAGCAATACCTAAAAGTTTTAGCACATAGAAAATGTAAGTCATGAATAATCAATTAGTCAAAAATATAAATATAAATATGCAACAATATACATAAAACCGTCAATGTGTCAGAGGGTGAGATTTCAACAGGGGTTTAAGGGAAACATGTTCATCAATCTCAGGGGGGGCATATCTGCATCTGATTGGATTATCCATTCTGGCTCACATTTCTCCTATGGCAAACATGATTGATAGTGAGCTGGTTAGTTTGTGTAATCAGATAGGTATGTGGTTTAAATCCAACAGTGCTGAACTTGGTATGTGTGTATGGCTCAAGTGTCAGTTATGTACACCTTCATCAGCAGAAGTGTAATATCTTCTTCCACTGAGGAGAAACATTTAAAATAGAAGACAACTTCCCCACCAGCTTATCCCACTTTTAACACAAACATCTTCTCTGCAGCATATTGAGCAGGTCATTCTTTCAAAAGTGCACGCTTCCCTACATAAGTTAAACTTCTCCTATGGCATGTGCAGTTAATACTGTTCTGTATAAATTATGTAATTAGATAGGTAGTTGGTTCAAATCCAGCACTGGTTAAAGAGTATGACTGTGTCATATACAGCTCACTGTGTCACAACACTCATTATATACACTTTCACTTATGAAACATACTTTCACTGGCAGAGGGCTAACCTATTAATTACTACCATCCCCAAGAAATAAAAAACAGTTTTGAAACACACTGATTAGATAATGGTTTTAAAACTGCACTATCTCACAGTTGTAATATGACGTCTGCTGTGACACTGCCTGCTGATTGTGTGCTCCCTAAACTGTGTAACTAGATAGATCTATGGTTTAAATTCAGCAGTGACTGACTACTGTGAGTGTGTTTCTCTCATACGCCATATAGGGTGTGTAGCTGCACATTGTTATTGTGCTCTCCCACCACTTTTTTCCTTTTTAACAGAACCATTAAACTATTAAACAATGGTGATATCATCTATGAAACTGTGTAGTGTCACAGTTGTAAAACAACATCTCGTGAGGCACCTACAATTCATGCAATATTATCTAGCTTGTGATCTTAGGTAGTCAGTTCAAATTCAGCCATTCTCAGACTCAGTAGTGTTAGTATGGCTGTGAATGTGCATGTAGGTAAAAAAGTTGACAACCATATTGCTGTGTGCATGTATAGTTGGGGATTCCTCTTATAATAATGCGTGTCCATTTTTCACAGATAAATATTTTCTTTAACACTAATGATGCCATTTGATGAAATTTGCCTTTTCTAACAGTAGTAGTAAGCTATCTGCTCTGGTACGAGGAAATGTGATAATGTTCTGTATGTTATGGGTTTGAATCTGTGATTATCTACACATTGCACATGACTGAATTACACCATCGCAGTGAAGACTGCATCATGCATTCTGTGTTTGGCTATTACCAGCATCATGCAATATTATATGATGAGACAGAGACAGATCCAATCACTGTTTTAACTAAATCATAGGCACACATATGACTTTCAACAATAAGATGAAGTAATGCCATCAGATATGCATATATCTCACAACTGTTGTAAGACCTCCTGTGGCTCATTCAGTCTTCACAATATCATGTAACTTCTGTGGATATATAGGTGTTCAAAACCCATAGTAAGTGACTGTAATCATTGTGTGCCAGTGTACTGTTATGTATAAATGCCATCCACCACAGTTGTAATGTGTATAATTACAGGAGAAGAGGCCTCCCTCATCCCTTTTACCTCAAAAAGCTGGTTTGCATATAGGTCAAGTCTCACATTTCTGTTAAGACTTCCGTCATGATTTGTGTGATTAATATACAGTTCATTAGTATGTGGACTTACACAGGTGGCCGTTTAATTCCAGCAAAGGACAACCTTATGTAAATGTACTGACATGACACAAACACAATTGCATCAGGTTATTTCTATCTGTTTTATGCTGAGCAAACAACTTTCAACACATTTTGAGATTTCATGTCAGTGAAATGGGTGTTCTGGTGTACTTGTGGTGTGAGTGCTCCTGTGGCAAATGCAGTTAGTACTGACTTGGATAGCATATTGACACAGATAGACTGAGGTTTGAATATTGGACCATGTGCGTACAAAACAATGTGTATGAAACAGATTATCTTGGCCAAGCAACACTGATACTTGACTGTTCACAGCTGTGTGTGCATTAACATAGCTACTTCCTTTTCAACACTCTGACAAATTTTTATTAAATAAGTTAGCATCAAAAGTCCTTTCTTACTTCATGTCTTGATTTCTGTTATTTGTGTCAACTTCAATTAATCTGAAGAGTGTGTATTATAATCATCAGGGGTTTAAATCTGCTAATATGTGTCTGTCACATAACTGTAAAGAAAGTAGTTATGGCACAGTCTAAGTTAGGGGATCCATACCCATTACAATAGGAGACAGATGCAATTACTTCAAGGGTGCTCTTCATGACACAACCAATGTGTTTCTTTCTGTGCCATCAGTGATTAATACACATTTCTCTGAGTGTGTTCATCTGTTTGACTCTGGCAAGATGCATAAGCTGAGGATTTCAGTGATTGCTCACAGTCATTACTTATTTTCCAAATAATAATGCTCTGTATTGCATGTCTTCATAGAACCATTTATGTATTACTTATATAACATTTCTTAATGTATGGCATACTGCAAAATCATCAAAAAATGTAAGTAGGCCTGTGTTTTGAGACTTCCTTGTTTGTTTGTGTTGTTTACTTGAAGTTATAATAGACTTTGTTGTAATTCCTTCTGAGCATGTGAGTATAATGATGTAGTAGATGAGTACCACTTAGCTAAGAAAACTTTAATTATTGAATGTCATGATATATTTATTGTCATTTATTGTTCTTGACCAGGACTTAAGTTTATTATCCTCTATAATGTTGGCTTTCATAACTTTTGTGTAATGGAGTCAGTGACCTATGGGCAGAGAATTGGAACATTGGTCACAGGCCAGTATACATTTGGTGTATGTGCAATGAAAATCTACTAAGGTCTATATATGCCTCACCTTGGTGTGTTACATTTTGTTGTTGTGTCATACAATTCTTACTATTCTTTTTAACAAGGCTAACTTCAGGGCCTTGTTAAAAAACTTCAGGGCTAACTTCAGGGCCTTGTTAAAAAACTTCAGGGCTAACTTCAGGGCCATCAATGAAAATATACTGCCGTAACATCTGTAGTTTAAAAGACAACAACAGGATTCTATTAATAAATGCTCAACTTCTCTGTCCTTTTTCCTCCCTATTTACAGTCCCTGCTATGAATAAACAACAATACAACATATAAAATATTTTAAATTGACTGTTTCTCTCCACTAGAACAGTACCTTACTGTACTGTTGTGGTTTCACTTTCAAAAAACGTTTACGCTGGATAAGCTTGCTGCAATTTCCAATTCATTGATGTCATCGAGGCCAATGAATACAGCTAGTTTTCAGGCCAATTCCCTCCCCAAACTGACATCCCATGCTGTGATGTCACAGCTCCCTTGTCCTTCCCCTACCCACACAGAAAGTAAGGGCTAGAAGAAGGAAATAGTACAAGTCAAATCTTCTTCTGTGAGCTGTCAATCACAGCAGGTAACAGCTCAAATTACCATTAGCACTTCCACAGCTAGGGAAGTTAGGTGTGAAGATGGATGGGAGATGAGTCATAGTAATACAATTCAGGCTACACAAAAGACGGAATATAGCCATTCTAAAAAGAAGCAGCAGTAAAAAGCATTTTGAAAGTCTGTTCTGTGGCATGGCATTTGCACTGTTTGTGTTTTAAGTAGTCATTGAACAGCATGAAATGTTACTTAAAACTGACTGAAAGACAGCGGGGTATGCATGTAAAATCAAAGCAGTGACAGGACCTTTAGGAAGAAAGAAGCCTGTGTGATGTAAATTTTTACAGAAAAGCACTGCATTTTGGGATACTTAGAGGTAGACTAAACAATCAGGATCACTTCAAGATGCTAGACCCTATGTGGTCAGACTCAGAAATTATGTATAAAATATTTAAAAACCTGAGTAGTATTAAAATGTGGGAAACACCAAACCATGATGAAATAAAAAATTTTTGAGTCTGTGGGTGCGTTTCTCCTTTAATGCACTTACTCTAGTCAGCATATTTGGCTTGGCAATTACACCTGGAAGGACATACATCATTTCATTGATTACAGTAACATAAATGCATTATAGCCACAGATAATTGCAGCCTAACAATTGCTATATTTGCCCATTAGCTGATGTATTAATGGAGCCCCTCGGTGGTGGTGCTGCGGTAGCGTTGTCGCCTCACAGTAAGACGCTGACTGGTTCGACTCTCGGCTAGAGCGTCTTCTGCGTGGAGACATGCGTGAATGGGCGTGCCTTCGTTGAAGGTTGTGCGTTAGGGCTGGGAACTCAGCATGTAAAAATCAACTGCCAATCATTAGCGTACCGGAGTTCCACTGTGGTGACCCCTAACCGCGAAAAGCCGAAAGACACAACAACAACAACAAGCTGATGTATTAATGGAATACTGCTGGCTTGAACTTTCATTTTGCCCCATGTTTTGTGTGACCTACGTATAAAGTTGTACTATACATAGAAATACATCCTAGGCCTATTAATATACATTTATTTTTATTTATTTATTTTACATTTGTTTACTGGAAAAGTCTGACTGGGCAGTAGTTGTCCATTTTCAGCAGAGGCCCAGGGAGAAAAGCTACACATAGTGCATAATGTGACAAAAACATTTGAATACAAAAAGCATGAAACATAGTAAATTTTGCTATCTTGTCATAGCAAGTGGTTAATTTGTTTAAGTCACCTTGATTTAGGTTGATTAGAAGAGGGGATACACATACATACATCATGACATTCAGAAACACAACTCATTTGTCAGGGGACAGACAACACTTGACTTGTACCTTGATTTGTATGCATATTCTCATATGCCATGTGAGCATGACTCATTTTGCAAATACATATGTCACATTGACTATTTATAGAAATGGTAATATGTATATCATATCATTATTCTGTTTATATACAGGTCAATATGACACCTCTGCGTATGTGTCATAACCCTCTATATTTTGCTACATACATACTCAGCGTGCATGAACCATCACTAGCTTTCTACAATTCATATCAAACATGATGCTTAAAAATGTGTATTTTCATCCCTTAATATTATTGCAATGATTGCACAGGTGGCCATGAGTCTTCACAAAATTTCCACATTGTCACAGGTGTGTACACTGCCATAACATCCATCAGTATTGTTTCCTACATACACATAAGGCAATGCCACCCTAAAAAGTCTTTAACCTGTATGCATTTTAACATCAGTTACATTGATGTAATTCATTACCTTTGATCACTCCCAGTATACATTCCGAATTACTTCAATACAACTGCTGCACATTTGTAGCTAGGCATTCTCAATGCATCCATGGCAATAACCAAAATATTACTGAGCATGCCACAAAACATGCATAATAGCAACTGTGCATTGTTTAGGTATTATGACTGTAATTATAATGTTTAGCATTTACATTAATATACAACACATGCTTGGCTTACACATGTTTACATGTACAGTGACCATTCTATTATTACAATTTACAACAAATAGCAAAGAAATGTCCCTTTCTGAAGTACATGAGACAATGGCTGGAGGGTTAATTTAATTTATGTTAATATACAACAGAATGAAGAGTGCAGCATTTTGTCACTTACAACCAATACCTTCCTGCATACAAATCTGATATGCAATACCTGCAGTATAGCTACTGTCCCTTATAACTCTTATATTAACTCAGCATTTTATACACATTTATCACATTTACTCCCATTTGTTACACTGTAGCTCTGTGTCCCTCTCACATCCTTTGTCAGCATTTACATTTTCCTTTATGTACATGGGTCAATAAAAGTAAACAGGATTACTTTTTTATATTAGCCTAATAATTTATGTCAATAATGCTGTTGGTGCACTGATCACATTTATTTATATTATCTGCCTACAGTTTCCCACAATTAACGTGTGTGTGTGTGTGTGTGTGTGTGTGTGTGTGTGTGTGTGTGTGTGTGTGTGTGTGTGCAGTAATCCCTATGTCCATGCTTACCTTCCCCTGCATCTTTAATTCTTTCATTAAAGTTGACCTTGCCTTGTGTTATGCTGTCCACCCATGCTCACTCACTAGGCTTGCATGCAAGCAGCGCCTTTTGTTTATATTATGTGCTCTAGCCTCTGTGCATCTTTGTGTGGCTGCTAATGCTTGAGAACAGGTACTGCTAAATGTGTAGACTTCTTTAGCAGATTGCATATTCGGTGAACACTGCTGCTAAGCACGCTAACATGCACAAATTGTGAATGCATAGTGCGAAGCATACACCATTATTAATGAATCCCTGTGTTATAGAAGCACTATTAATCTGCCTCTCTGTAATGCTACTGTGTTTTATTTTTTTCCTCTGCATAAAATTAATATTCCTTTTTTATCCCTATGGAAGATATATTTTGAAAATTATTTACAGGCCAGCTTTACCTTCTTAATATCACTTTTTGCTTTCTTCAACTACCTAAAAACTGTCTACTTCAATAATAAGCAGTAAATGTCTGTTTTCAACTAGAAACATCATTCTTTAACATGAGTTCTGACAAAAAAATAAGTAACTGCTGTGGATTTTATGGGTGAATCATATATTTCTGTGTTGCAAAGTATTTTTGAAGTTTCTTGTTTTCTTTAAATGCATTCAGTTCCCCAGTATTTTTAAATGTTTATTCTTTCTGGAAGATCATTTCAGGCATCCATTTACTATTTATACTTTAGTGAGTGCAGATGTGCTAGTAGGGGAAAATATACAATCATTTCTTAAGTCTTTCAAGCAAAAGTTTTAGTAAGCAAGTTCCTGATATTTCCAGAAAAAAATTTTACCACTTTTATCTGTGGATCACAAAGCTCTGGTTCCTCACACCAGTACGCACTGCCCCTGGAAATATTTTACTTGCTGCAGCTGTTTTATTCAAAGGGGCCCTGTGATTCCTTATGTTTTTTTTCCCTCTGATTTCTGCTCTGTTGTCCTTTGCAATTCAAAAGCTCTTTCAAGTTCTTAGGACAATCCTTTTATAACTGCAAACTAGCTTTGTGCTTTGCAAGGCATACTTTGTTGATTTAGTCAATGACCTTAGGTGTTTCAAATGAAGAATCATTTATCTGGGGACTCGTTTGCAATGGACTGTTAGCCCCAACCCTGCTATCTTAACACAGATATGAATTCCTTACTGGTGTACTAGAGACCTCTTACTGTGTGCTACATAAAACTGACTATCCTGCTAAAAAGACCATATTTTTGAGCAGACTCCCTTTTATAATTTTTTTCTGCTGCAGACATTCTGAAGTTGAATTAGTATTACAGCAGCACCTGCATTTCACATTGGTGAGCACAGAGGCTTTAATGATATTGCAAACCAATACAGAATTTGGCTTGCTAGAGTCAGTCAGTTTCTTATTTAGAATTTTGAGGAATTTCAGGACTGCTGTAAATGTGGTACAAAAGTTCTTCACACATTTACTTCTGGGATATTATACTGTCTTTTTTTTATTTCTTAGAGCTGTCTTTATTTATAAATGATGCAATGTCTATGTAAGTTTGATTTGAGTAACACAGTGATCATATTTATTACCAAATGGCATGTTTATTCTGGTTTTCTTGTGAATAAAGTCAAGATTTACTTGTGTGGTATAATGCTTTGTCTTCCTGCAATGCATGTTATGACAGTTTCATTTTGGGTTGTATTGTCATCTTTATGTTGGTACATATGCATATACTTATTTTTGCTGATACCTTTCTTTATCTAGGGCATTTGATTTTCTTGTTTACAAGAAGGTGTATGTAACTTTGTACAGCCTTCTCCAGTCAGCACAAAGCTTGAGTACAGTAAAGCTTCATTGCATCATACATAATTTTAATTTGTTATGCACCTTAAAATTTAAGCCAAAGAAATAGATATAACAGGCCAGTATTGTTTATGTTATAACTGGTTTTAATATACTCAGGCCTATTGCATGCTCAGAAGTGAAACACAAACAAACACACATCTACTTGTAAACACTATCTCTAGTTTTAAAAATATGGCATGAGAAATAAGTAAAACTTCTGTGTGCTTTCAACACTTCTGCTGACAAAAGGATAAAGCCCTCATTGCAGCATAGGTGACTTGAGTTCATCTAATGGCACTGGTACTGGAAGAGCTTGCAGAGGAGTAGTGGAATGATAAGATTTAGCCTGCGTACCTCTCTTCAAAGCAAGGGGCATGTATTTGTAGTCAAACATGCTACAATAAAAATCCATGGTGAAGAGTGTGGATCACATAGAGGTGCTTGTGCACAAGGGAGGCAGAACCATCTGAACATATCATGTTAGCAAAGGCCTACTATACACAAACCTCTTGGATGCCAATCGGCATATACACAGAAGCAGGACCTAAAAAAGAAAAACCCAACCTGCCTCACAAATGATGGAATAACTCCCTCATCCCCAGGGAAAGGTTGAGCTATAGAGTTTTCAAACAGGGGGAATGAACAGGTCAAAACAATAGCAATAACTAATGGTCAAAGGAGGACTAGAATAATAAATAAATAAATACATTTATAAAAATCCCTGTTCTTAGAAGACTTAGATGTGGCATACACTCCTGGTGCCTTTGGAAACTTTTTTACCCGCATTCCTATATTTCCCTTTTTTCATAGCATTATATTTCAACTATTTGAATTCCTTTCCTGTTCCTACTCTAACAGCAGATCTTCTTTGTCTCTCCTATAATTATTAAGCAGCTTTGTTTCCTGAGTAACTTTAGCATTCAGTACTTCAATGCACAAACAGACAAGACCAAGGGCCAGATTCCAAAAGAGTTGTTCTCAGCGTACGTCTGTCTAGATTCCAAAAGACCTGCTCTCAGTATAAGTGACTTACTTCAGTGTAAGGCCTCTCTATGAACAGGCTTACGTTGGAAACCAGATTCAAAGTCACCTGCTTTCAGTGTGAGTAGTCGCTTACACTGAGAGCAAATCTTTTGGAATCAGGGCCAAAATCCATTTACTGTAGGACCCCAGGAGTTTGTACTTGGTCACTTTACTTTTAACTCCTCTTAGTTCCCATGATTTTATACAACTATTAACAGCTTTTCTCTTTGCAGATGATTTTTCTTTAATGAGCCAGTAAATCCACTACTTTTATTGCCTGAGCCCTTACTAAGGAAAGTGAAACTATTTCCAAGTTTAGGTTAAATGAACTCTACAGTTTTGAATGTCTGGCTTTCTTTATAGTGTACACAGTCTTCAGAGAATGACATTGTACAGCATAGTGTCTGTTATTACTGGCATTTGTTGTTTTACATTAATCTGTTATCATCTGACTGAGCAGTAACAAAGATTTGTAGGTTGTGTAATCCAGTTTAGGGCCTAATGTCCTATAAGAAACGTGGCTAAAATTTTCAACACAGATGAATTTCTTAGTATCCATATACACTAGAACACAGGTAATCTGTGGCACAATAAGCCAAGTTACAGTGTTCAATGTAGCAGACCTGTTTTGCAATGATGTTTATAAGGTTTGCATTGTGGCACTTTCTGTGTGATCCCAGCAAGGAGTTTTCTTTTTTAATTGTTTTTATTTGGTTTTAAAACAATAAATCAATCAATTATAAAACAAACAACTATTTGCACAGGTCCACAGCTGATCAATACATCAAAATTTTACATATCAACAACAATTAATATTTTTCAAGCAAGTCTTTAAGTTTAAGTTTAAGCCAAGATTTATATGAATGTGCAATATTCAAAGTTCTTATATTTATAGTATGCAATTCACTACTGCAAATAATTTTTGCCACACTAATAAATTCAACACTAGAAGGGGTAACTTTATTCTTCCAATTGTGAGTAATTACTTTTCTGGCTATAGCAAGAATAGACCAGAGAAGAGGCACTTGGGCTTTGGGAATTATCAGGAATCATAGCATTGAATAAAACTGAAGATTTATAAATCTTACAGCTATCTGACCATAAAGCTTCAATAAAGTTATTAATTTATTTCCAAAAAGGGGAGGTGACTTCACATTCATATACCATATGTGTCCCATCAGCTATTATTTCAGAATCACATCTTCAGCATTTAATTCTATTTGATTTATACATAGCTGTAATTTTGTTGAGTGACAAAAGCTGTGTAATAATTTTCAAAGAAAAGTTTCCATTATAATAAAGATGTCATTTTATCTGTAGATATTAATATTATTTTCTTGTATTCTTCAGAGAATTCTTCATTATTATTTTTTGAGGAGTAGTTCCTTTAGGAATTTTCTAAATATACAAAATCTAACTTAATAATTTTATAAATTTGTGATAAATATGATTTATATTTCATTGCATTATTATTGATATTTATTAAGAATTCCAATAATCTAGGTTAAATATCTTATTAATCTCTTTGCTCACTAAGCCTCTAAATATTTGTAAAATTAACTAATTCTCAGAACCTTGATTGCATTTGGAACTTACATTTTCAACAGTATATATATATATATATATATATATATATATATATATATATATATATATATATATATATATATATATATATCAGTACCATTTAAGAATTGATACCAATAAATTAAGTTACTTTGTTGTTTCAGTACTAACATTTTGTTGAAGTTATGAGTGGTTGGAAACACGGAAAATATAAGTCTTTAATACAGTGGTTAGAATATGTGAACTTTTGGAAAGAAAAAACTATGTTATTTAAATAGAGAATTTGAGAAGACTGAGCAATTCCATTTGCACAACAATATTTTAATAACCAGATAAATCTATTAGGGACCATTTGTTTATGACTGTTTGTGATATATTTATTATTTACTAATAATATTGCTTGATGTATTTTTTTTTCCATTTTAAATTATAAGATGACTTTATCCACAACCTTAACGATTACAATTGTTGAAATAGCATGCACATGAATATCAGGGAATCATATTCTACCATCATCCTAATCTTTTCTGTGTCAGTCAAAAGAATATCTTGGATTATTAGGATGCCAAAAAATTAAATACAATATTATTTATTTTCTTCATCATTTTTTGTGGAGATAGCACTAAAGATTGTAAAACAAAGAATATTTTAGGGAGAATTTCCATCTTAATAAGCATTAATCATTCTTCCATAATAAAGAAAAATTTGTTCCAATGTGTGACTAAACTTAAAATTTTATCAACAAACTGTTGACAGTTTGTATAATTTCTTTACTATTAGACATAACGGTTATACCAAGTTATTTCATCTGATTGTTTTTCCAATTGACGTTAGAATATTTTTGTATGACTTTTTTATTATTTTTAATTAATTAATAATGTATTTGTTTTATTATGATTAAATATTAAGTTTGGAATTTCTTCAAACTGACACATAGAGCTAATTATATGTTCTAATGCATTCTCTATATTTCCTATTGTTAGCAAAATATCATCAGCGAAGAATTTAATCTTTAGTTGAACATTTTCTTTTATTTTGATACCATTAATGTTTTTATTGGATCTAATATTATTAGCAAATAATGCAAAAAGTAAAGGTGATAATGGGCAGCCTTGTTTTGTGCCTATTTTAACATAAGAGCAAAATTTATTGCATTACTTAGAAATTAGTGCAAATAACTCAGGCGAGAAATTTTACACTTTAAGTTTTTTAAACAGGTACGACCAATTAAGTGATACAAAAGCCTTCCCCGGGATTCATGAAGCTCGGCGTAAGGCCGGTGTAAGGCCTGCGCCGGCGGTGCAGTGAATAGTCGGCGTAGTAGCGCCATATGCATAGTAATGAGTGCGCGCTGCAACCACAGACACGTGCGTAGTGTACGTGAGCGAGCCCAAGTAGGATGCGTCCGGAGGCGTGGCTAAGCCGGCAGGCGATGAGCAACCTAAAGTGCTGACTGCCACAGTCTGCCCATAATAGTAATGTCACCAGCCAGGGCCCGTGCAGAATGAAACGCACGCAGAGTATGCAACATAGTACCCGGCCCAACAAAAGGAGAAGCAAACACAACCCACGAAGCCCTAAGTGTACCCGTCCAAGGAACAAAGGATACGCATAACACCGTGTTCGTCCGCAATGCACCGCCAGTGGGCATACCCAGAGAAGGTGTACCGCAGCATGTCAGCGCGCCGCACCGACATAGGAGTAGCGACTAAGGTTACCACCTGTCCCACTTTGCGAGGGGCAGTCCCTCTATGGGCAGTAGTGTCCCGATAAAAAATATTAAAAACGGCAAATGTGCTAAGATTGTAGGACATAATTATATCCCGTATTTTATGTAATGGTCGCATAAAATAGTTATTTCCATAACTAAAATACCTAAATGTCAGAAGAAACAGAATAAGCAACCAAACTGCTACAAGAATAAGCTTTTATTTAGGCAAACAAGTTAAGTTCTATGCTATGTACTGACCGTGGGTATGTGTCGGCCTGTTGAATCTGATGTGAGTCCCGAAAATGTCCCACCTTGGCTATTGGAAAAGGTGGCAACCCTAGTAGCGACATGGGCATGGTCACCAGGGTTACCAACTGTCCCACATTGCTATGGACAGTCCCTCATTTGACAGTTGTGTCCCGCCAAATATCTAAAAA